>NC_086453.1:6290779-6521616 GCF_028390025.1 Pseudophryne corroboree | reverse complement strand
GTCAGTATAGTATAGTACAGGCAGTGTCAGTCAGTATAGTAGTCAGTGTCAGTCAGTCAATATAATAGTCAGTGTCAGTCAGTACAGGATTAGTCAGTCAGTATAGTACAGTCAGTATAGTAGTCAGCATACCCTCCAACTGTACCTTTTTAATAGGTACAGTACCTTTTTTTTATAGTCTGTACCTATTTTTGGCTCTCCAAACTTCCATGGGAAGTATAGGAAAAGGGGAGTGACCCCGCCCCCTTTACCCGTGGCCACGCCCTTTTTTCTAATTTGTACCGATTTTTGTGTGTAAAATGTTGGAGGGCATGAGTCAGTATAGTAGTCAGTGTCAGTCAGTATAGTACAGTCAGTATAGTATAGTACAGGCAGTGTCAGTCAGTATAGTAGTCAGTGTCAGTCAGTATAGTACAGTCAGTGTCAGTCAGTATAGTAGTCAGTGTCAGTCAGTATAGTACAGTCAGTATAGTATAGTACAGGCAGTGTCAATCAGTATAGTACAGTCAGTATAGTAGTCAGTATAGTCAGTGTCAGTCAGTATAGTCAGTGTCAGTCAGTACAGGATTAGTCAGTCAGTATAGTACAGGCAGTGTCAGTCAGTATAGTCAGTGTCAGTCAGTACAGGATTAGTCAGTCAGTATAGTATAGTACAGGCAGTGTCAGTCAGTATAGTACAGTCAGTGTCAGTCAGTATAGTAGTCAGTGTCAGTCAGTATAGTATAGTACAGGCAGTGTCAGTCAGTATAGTAGTCAGTGTCAGTCAGTATAGTCAGTGTCAGTCAGTACAGGATTAGTCAGTCAGTATAGTACAGGCAGTGTCAGTCAGTCAGTATAGTCAGTGTCAGTCAGTACAGGATTAGTCAGTCAGTATAGTATAGTACAGGCAGTGTCAGTCAGTATAGTACAGTCAGTGTCAGTCAGTATAGTATAGTACAGGCAGTGTCAGTCAGCATAGTAGTCAGTGTCAGTCAGTACAGGATTAGTCAGTCAGTATAGTACAGGCAGTGTCAGTCAGTATAGTCAGTGTCAGTCAGTACAGGATTAGTCAGTCAGTCGCAGTTATAGCTCTGCGCAATGACTCGGCCAGGGTGGGCGGGGACACAGTAGCCCGCGCTATGCGGCGATTGGCCCTCCGTTCGGTGACGTCATGACGCACGTCCCACGTTGTGTCTGTCAGCTGCGCCCGTAGTGCGGGCCAGGCTGAGACCGCGGCCTGTGAGATCCGCCCCCACCCGGCCAGAGATGGCCCCACGGCTGCAGCTGGAGAAGGCGGCCTGGCGCTGGGCTGAGAGCGTCCGCCCGGAGGACGTGACCCAGGAGCACATCGAGATCGCCTACCGGGTCCGGCTGGAGCCCTGCGTGCGGGGACTGTGCAGGTAACCCCCGGGGGGAGCCAGTGCTGACCCCCGGCACCTTACCCCGGGAACCTGTGCCTGACCCCCGGCCTGATACCACTGGGGGGGAGCCTGTGCCTGATATCCCCGCCCCCCCCCGGCACCTTACACCGGGAGCCTGTGCCTGACCCCCGCCCCCCGGCACCTTACCCCGGGAACCAGTGCCTGACCCCCGGCCTGATACCCCTGGGGGGGAGCCTGTGCCTGATATCCCCGCCCCCCCCGGCACCTTACCCCGGGAGCCTGTATACAATCTACCCCCAGCACCTTACCCCGGGAGCCAGTGCCTGATACCCCCGCCCCCCAGCACCTTACCCCGGGAACCAGTGCCTGATACCCCCGCCACCTTTCCCCGGGAGCCAGTGCCTGATACCCCCTGGGCGGGCGAGCCTGTGTCTGACCCCCGGCACCTTACCCCGGGAGCCTGTGCCTGATACCCCCGGCACCTTACCCCGGGAGCCTGTGCCTGACCCCCGGCCTGATACCCCCGGCACCTTACCCCGGGAGCCAGTGCCTGATACCCCCCGGGCGGGCGAGCCTGTGTCTGACCCCCGGCACCTTACCCCGGGAGCCTGTATACAATCTACCCCCAGCACCTTACCCCGGGAGCCTGTATACAATCTACCCCCGGGAGCCTGTATACAATCTACCCCCAGCACCTTACCCCGGGAGCCTGTATACAATCTACCCCCAGCACCTTACCCCGGGAGCCTGTATACAATCTACCCCCAGCACCTTACCCCGGGAGCCTGTATACAATCTACCCCCAGCACCTTACCCCGGGAGCCTGTATACAATCTACCCCCAGCACCTTACCCCGGGAGCCTGTATACAATCTACCCCCAGCACCTTACCCCGGGAGCCTGTATACAATCTACCCCCTGCACCTTACCCCGGGAGCCTGTATACAATCTACCCCCAGCACCTTACCCCGGGAGCCTGTATACAATCTACCCCCAGCACCTTACCCCGGGAGCCTGTATACAATCTACCCCCAGCACCTTACCCCGGGAGCCTGTATACAATCTACCCCCAGCACCTTACCCCGGGAGCCTGTATACAATCTACCCCCAGCACCTTACCCCGGGAGCCTGTATACAATCTACCCCCAGCACCTTACCCCGGGAGCCTGTATACAATCTACCCCCAGCACCTTACCCCGGGAGCCTGTATACAATCTACCCCCAGCACCTTACCCCGGGAGCCTGTATACAATCTACCCCCAGCACCTTACCCCGGAAGCCTGTATACAATCTACCCCCAGCACCTTACCCCGGGAGCCTGTATACAATCTACCCCCAGCACCTTACCCCGGGAGCCTGTATACAATCTACCCCCAGCACCTTACCCCGGGAGCCTGTATACAATCTACCCCCTGCACCTTACCCCGGGAGCCTGTATACAATCTACCCCCAGCACCTTACCCCGGGAGCCTGTATACAATCTACCCCCAGCACCTTACCCCGGGAGCCTGTATACAATCTACCCCCTGCACCTTACCCCGGGAGCCTGTATACAATCTACCCCCTGCACCTTACCCCGGGAGCCTGTATACAATCTACCCCCAGCACCTTACCCCGGGAGCCTGTATACAATCTACCCCCAGCACCTTACCCCGGGAGCCTGTATACAATCTACCCCCAGCACCTTACCCCGGGAGCCTGTATACAATCTACCCCCAGCACCTTACCCCGGGAGCCTGTATACAATCTACCCCCAGCACCTTACCCCGGGAGCCTGTATACAATCTACCCCCAGCACCTTACCCCGGGAGCCTGTATACAATCTACCCCCAGCACCTTACCCCGGGAGCCTGTATACAATCTACCCCCAGCACCTTACCCCGGGAGCCTGTATACAATCTACCCCCAGCACCTTACCCCGGGAGCCTGTATACAATCTACCCCCAGCACCTTACCCCGGGAGCCTGTATACAATCTACCCCCAGCACCTTACCCCGGGAGCCTGTATACAATCTACCCCCAGCACCTTACCCCGGGAGCCTGTATACAATCTACCCCCAGCACCTTACCCCGGGAGCCTGTATACAATCTACCCCCAGCACCTTACCCCGGGAGCCTGTATACAATCTACCCCCAGCACCTTACCCCGGGAGCCTGTATACAATCTACCCCCAGCACCTTACCCCGGGAGCCTGTATACAATCTACCCCCAGCACCTTACCCCGGGAGCCTGTATACAATCTACCCCCAGCACCTTACCCCGGGAGCCTGTATACAATCTACCCCCAGCACCTTACCCCGGGAGCCAGTGCCTGATACCCCCCGGGCGGGCGAGTCTGTGTCTGACCACCGGCACCTTACCCCGGGAGCCTGTATACAATCTACCCCCGGCACCTTACCCCGGGAACCTGTGCCTGACCCCCGGCCTGATACCCCTGGGGGGGAGCCTGTGCCTGATATCCCCGCCCCCCCGGCACCTTACCCCGGGAGCCTGTGCCTGACCCCCGGCCTGATACCCCCGGCACCTTACCCCGGGAGCCAGTGCATGATACCCCTGGCACTTTACCCCAGGAGCCAGTGCCTGATACCCCCCGGGCGGGCGAGCCTGTGTCTGACCCCCGGCACCTTACCCCGGGAGCCTGTATACAATCTACCCCCAGCACCTTACCCCGGGAGCCTGTATACAATCTACACCCGCCCCCCAGCACCTTACCCCGGGAGCCTGTATACAATCTACCCCCAGCACCTTACCCCGGGAGCCTGTATACAATCTACCCCCGGCACCTTACCCCGGGAGCCTGTATACAATCTACCCCCGGCACCTTACCCCGGGAGCCTGTATACAATCTACCCCCGGCACCTTACCCCGGGAGCCTGTATACAATCTACCCCCGGCACCTTACCCCGGGAGCCTGTATACAATCTACCCCCGGCACCTTACCCCGGGAGCCTGTATACAATCTACCCCCGGCACCTTACCCCGGGAGCCTGTATACAATCTACCCCCGGCACCTTACCCCGGGAGCCTGTATACAATCTACCCCCGGCACCTTACCCCGGGAGCCTGTATACAATCTACCCCCGGCACCTTACCCCGGGAGCCTGTATACAATCTACCCCCGGCACCTTACCCCGGGAGCCTGTATACAATCTACCCCCGGCACCTTACCCCGGGAGCCTGTATACAATCTACCCCCGGCACCTTACCCCGGGAGCCTGTATACAATCTACCCCCGGCACCTTACCCCGGGAGCCTGTATACAATCTACCCCCGGCACCTTACCCCGGGAGCCTGTATACAATCTACCCCCGGCACCTTACCCCGGGAGCCTGTATACAATCTACCCCCGGCACCTTACCCCGGGAGCCTGTATACAATCTACCCCCGGCACCTTACCCCGGGAGCCTGTATACAATCTACCCCCGGCACCTTACCCCGGGAGCCTGTATACAATCTACCCCCGGCACCTTACCCCGGGAGCCTGTATACAATCTACCCCCGGCACCTTACCCCGGGAGCCTGTATACAATCTACCCCCGGCACCTTACCCCGGGAGCCTGTATACAATCTACCCCCGGCACCTTACCCCGGGAGCCTGTATACAATCTACCCCCGGCACCTTACCCCGGGAGCCTGTATACAATCTACCCCCGGCACCTTACCCCGGGAGCCTGTATACAATCTACCCCCGGCACCTTACCCCGGAAGCCTGTATCCCACCCCCGGCCTGATACCTGAGGGGGGAGCCTGAGCCTGACTCCTGCCCCCCGGCACCTTACCCCGGGAGCCTGTATGCAATCTACCCTCGGCACCTTACCCCGGGAACCTTTATCCCACCCCCTGCCTGATACTCCCTGGGGGTGCGAGCCTGTGTCTGACCCCCCGGCACGTTACAGCGGGAGCTTGTGCCTGATAACCCTGCACCTTACCCCGGGAGCCTATATCTAACCCCCGGCCTGATATTCCCGGAGAGCCTGTATGCCACCCCCCCTACTCCGGAGACCGGGAGCCTGTATACCACCACCCCGGAGCCCGGGAGCCTGTATCCCACCCCCGGCCTGATACCCCCGGGTAGCCTGTATACCACCCCCCTATCTAAGAGACTGGGGACCTCTATTTACCCCTCCACATACTACACCCCATAGGCCAGGTGGCTGTATCTGACACTGGGGTATGTGTGTGTCTTATAGCAGAAATAAACCTCCATCTGACACTGGGCTGATACGGAGTCATTATTTGGTGTTATTAATCTTCCACTCATTTCTTTCCCAGGAGGAACTGTAAGGGAAACCCTAATTGCTTGGTTGGCGTTGGGGAACACGTCTGGCTAGGAGAGATCGATGAGAACAGCTTCCACAACATCGATGATCCTAACTTTGAGCGAAGAAAGAAGGTGGGTGACCTTACTGCTCTTCTGCAGTTGCCTGCCATCTATATGAGTACTGATGTGTGCGGCTGTTAGATTCCAATACCGGGTATCAGGATTGAAAAATGATCAGTTCCATGATAGCCGGGATTGGGTTGAAGATTTTAAAATGTAAATATTCAGTGCCCCCTTCCTGGACCCGCCCAGCCCCCCAGAACTACTCACAATCCTCAGAGGTCGGGTGGGTTCACTTGCAGTGGGCGGAGAGGTGCGGTACGGGCGGCTGGCATCAGACTGCGCAGCGTGACCTCAAACTTCATGTCACGCCGTGCAGTGCGCCTAGCTGGGGGCAGGGGGAGCCAAGAGAAGGGAGCTGGGCAGCGTCTCAGCCTCCTGAGGACGCTCAACGCTTGAAAAACACAAGGGGGCTTTCTAATCCCGAAATCCCCTGAATTGGAAACTCCAATCCCAGGATTGAATCCCGGCCAATTTTAGGCCTAGAACCCGGGATTGGTATTACTTTGTCGTTTTCTCTTCTGGAACTACCTACTTACTGCTAGTACTGATGTGTGTGGGTGTATTACTGTCATCTTCTCTCTTCTCTTCTGGAACGGCCTACTTACTGCTAGTACTGATGTGTGCGGGTGTATTACTGTGTCGTCTTCTCTTCTGGAACGGCCTACTTACTGCAAGTACTGATGTGTGCGGGTGTATTACTGTGTCGTCTTCTCTTCTGGAATGGCCTACTTACTGCTAGTACTGATGTGTGCGGGTGTATTACTGTGTCTTCTCTTCTGGAACGGCCTACTTACTGCTAGTACTGATGTGTGCGGGTGTATTACTGTCTCATCTTCTCTTCTGGAACGGCCTACTTACTGCTAGTACTGATGTGTGCGGGTGTATTACTGTGTCGTCTTCTCTTCTGGAACGGCCTACTTACTGCTAGTACTGATGTGTGCGGGTGTATTACTGTGTCATCTTCTCTTCTGGAACTACCTACCTACTGCTAGTACTGATGTGTGCGGGTGTATTACTGTGTCGTCTTCTCTTCTGAAACGGCCTACTTACTGCTAGTACTGATGTGTGCGGGTGTATTACTGTGTCATCTTCTCTCTTCTCTTCTGGAACGGCCTACTTACTGCTAGTACTGATGTGTGCGGGTGTATTACTGTGTCATCTTCTCTCTTCTCTTCTGGAACGGCCTACTTACTGCTAGTACTGATGTGTGCGGGTGTATTACTGTGTCATCTTCTCTTCTGGAACGGCCTACTTACTGCTAGTACTGATGTGTGCGGGTGTATTACTGTGTCATCTTCTCTTCTGGAACGGCCTACTTACTGCTAGTACTGATGTGTGCGGGTGTATTACTGTGTCGTCTTCTCTCTTCTCTTCTGGAACGGCCTACTTACTGCTAGTACTGATGTGTGCGGGTGTATTACTGTGTCGTCTTCTCTCTTCTCTTCTGGAACTGACTACTTACTGCTAGTACTGATGTGTGTGGGTGTATTACTGTGTCGTCTTCTCTCTTCTCTTCTGGAACTGACTACTTACTGCTAGTACTGATGTGTGCGGGTGTATTACTGTGTCATCTTCTCTCTTCTCTTCTGGAACGGCCTACTTACTGCTAGTACTGATGTGTGCGGGTGTATTACTGTGTCGTCTTCTCTTCTGGAACGGCCTACTTACTGCTAGTACTGATGTGTGCGGGTGTATTACTGTGTCGTCTTCTCTTCTGGAACGGCCTACTTACTGCTAGTACTGATGTGTGCGGGTGTATTACTGTGTCGTCTTCTCTTCTGGAACGGCCTACTTACTGCTAGTACTGATGTGTGCGGGTGTATTACTGTGTCATCTTCTCTTCTGGAACGGCCTACTTACTGCTAGTACTGATGTGTGCGGGTGTATTACTGTGTCGTCTTCTCTCTTCTCTTCTGGAACGGCCTACTTACTGCTAGTACTGATGTGTGCGGGTGTATTACTGTGTCGTCTTCTCTTCTGGAACGGCCTACTTACTGCTAGTACTGATGTGTGCGGGTGTATTACTGTGTCGTCTTCTCTTCTGGAACGGCCTACTTACTGCTAGTACTGATGTGTGTGGGTGTATTACTGTGTCATCTTCTCTCTTCTCTTCTGGAACGGCCTACTTACTGCTAGTACTGATGTGTGCGGGTGTATTACTGTGTCATCTTCTCTCTTTTCTGGAACTGCCTACTTACTGCTAGTACTGATGTGTGCGGGTGTATTACTGTGTCATCTTCTCTTCTGGAACGGCCTACTTACTGCTAGTACTGATGTGTGCGGGTGTATTACTGTGTCGTCTTCTCTCTTCTCTTCTGGAACGGCCTACTTACTGCTAGTACTGATGTGTGCGGGTGTATTACTGTGTCGTCTTCTCTCTTCTCTTCTGGAACTGACTACTTACTGCTAGTACTGATGTGTGTGGGTGTATTACTGTGTCGTCTTCTCTCTTCTCTTCTGGAACTGACTACTTACTGCTAGTACTGATGTGTGCGGGTGTATTACTGTGTCATCTTCTCTCTTCTCTTCTGGAACGGCCTACTTACTGCTAGTACTGATGTGTGCGGGTGTATTACTGTGTCATCTTCTCTCTTCTCTTCTGGAACTGCCTGCTTACTGCTAGTACTGACGTGTGCGGGTGTATTACTTGTGTCATCTTCTCTCTTTTTTAGAACACATTTGTCGGCCTGACAAACCTGGGGGCCACGTGTTACGTGAACACCTTTGTTCAGGTCTGGTTTTTGAACATGGAGCTCCGACGTGCCCTATACCTGTACGAGAACTCCTGGAGCGTGGAGAAAGCAGAGGAATGCATTCAGGAAGATAAAGGTTTGGTAACACGTAATATTGGGGCCACGGCAGTGAGAGCAGGGGGTCCCCATTCCCTCCTAGGATGTAACGCTATCTTTGTATGCATCCCTGGTGTTTAGAGGGGGGTGACCATAGGGAGAGACTCACAAAGACGAGTGTTCTGCATGTTGTGAATGGTTTCGGGAAGATGGTTGCTGTAATGTACACTGTTCCACCTAGGGGCGTTTCTGATCAAGCTCCCAATGTGGTGTGATTAGGACGCAGCGGAGGCGCTGCTTGGCACTTGTATATCTGTGTCTGTACATTAAGTGCTACAATGTAGCAGCCGCAGCTTTTTTCCAGTACAGGTTTTTTTCTTCTCTGTATACAGCCTCAGTCACACACCATATACAAGTGCCGCATATGAAATGTATCCGCACAGTCACCTCGTATATCTTAGAAAGATTGTGTTGCTAAGACGCATTTTCGGCAAAAAAGACGCCTGGCGCTAACGGGGGTGCACTGTACCTTTTAAACTCGCTCACATCCGTGGCGTGTTGGGGCTGGATGTATGAGGACACGTCTGTAGCTGCAGGACTAACTGCTCAGCTACCGGCTATAACGCCCGGAGCTACTCCTTTACTTGCCGCTTTCCATGCGTGGTTAATCAGTGGTTGACACGTGTGAATGCATAGCTCCCGGGTTAAGTTGCTGGAGTTATGTGATTACTCCGCGCAGTAAGCCTCAGAGGGGGAACTGCAGATTAGAAGCTGCAAGGAAACCTCCGTGGTAAATGCACCCTTTGGGGCTTACCGCACGGGGTAACGGCAGCTGCACGCGAAGCCCCACGGCTAACAATCTGCCCCAAAGACTGTCGTACATATTAAGGGCGATGAAGTGTTCCAACAGGATAGTGCATTAGGTGGAACATGTAGACTCTCTGCTGGAACGTGTGCACTACCAGATGCCGCCATGATGGCACCTGTTGAACCACGTGGTAGCGCATTACTAAGAGCAAGGCTTTTTATGGCAGACGGCATGTCCCCATTTTCTTTTTCTGCGTGTATTGGTACATGGACGCCCACCATTTATACGCCTGTTCTCCCCTTTGTAGGAGGTTGCTCATTGGTTTTGGTGCATGGTCGCCTGAGATTGGCCCAGCCCTGTGATTATAGACCGACGTGTCATTTTTCTCCATTTAAGCTCTAGTACTCTCACCTCCATTCAGACGATCTTGGTTCCCCTTCCAGAGGAAGTATGTCCTTTAGGAGCATTACGTCCATCTAGCCAGACATTGGGCCTAATTCAGATCGGATTGCAGCAGGATTTTTGTTAGCAGTTGGGCAAAACCATGTGCACTGCAGGTTGGGCACATGTAACATGTGCAGAGAGTTAGATTTGGGTGGGGTGTGTTCAAACTGAAATCTAAATTGCAGTGTAAAAATAAAGCAGCCAGTATTTACCCTGCACAGAAACACTATAACCCACCCAAATCTAACTCTCTCTGCACATGTTACATCTGCCCCACCTGCAGTGCACATGGTTTTGCCCAACTGCTGACAAATTTGCTGATAGGATTAGATCAGGATTATGCCCATTGTATGATGTTTACAGACTGTGTCGTATAAGGAATAGCTTTGTGTTAGTGATAGGCCATTTCCCATGACCGGAATATTGCGGATCGCAGAATGCGTCATAGACTGTGCACTCTGTCATGTATGTTTCTGTATTTTAGAGTACGAGCCGCAGACCATCTGTGAACATCTGCAATACCTGTTTGCCTTGCTGCAGAACAGTAACAGACGATACATCGATCCCTGCGCGTTTATCCGAGCGCTGGGGCTGGACACTGGTCAGCAGCAGGTAATTGCGCTACAGCAGTCATCTGTCTGGGGGTTATCTATGTAATAATGTCCTGAGAGGAGAACCCCCGACCCTTCATGCACTAGTCTTATATAAGTGTACAGGGACAACCAATGTCCACTACGGTTCCTGTTGTACATTTATGCGTCTGTACGAGTCCGCAAATGCCATGTAACATACATGAGATGGGGACATGTACTTTACTCAGGGATGGTGCCAGTATAGGGGCCACAAAGCGGTGTATACAGCTCAGTGTGACCACCATTCCAAAGATGGCTGGCTGTAGAAGATTTGGGGGTTTACATGTAACGCTTCTGCTTTTAGGACGCCCAGGAATTCTCCAAGCTGTTCATGTCACTGCTGGAGGACACGTTGTCCAAACAGAAGGATCCAGATGTCCGAAACATCATTCAGAATCAGTTCTGCGGCCAGTATGCCTATGTCACCATGTGAGTACTGCCACCTGTCCTCCGATGCTGGTGTAGGATGGAAGACTCTCATGGTGTGTGGAATTCGGTCAGTGAGGGTAATTGCTGATTAGAACAGGACAGACTGAGTCCTGAAAGCAGGTCCTATAGGGGCTACTGTGGTGGGAAGTCCCTGTATTGGGTGTTCTGTGTCCTGGATATCCTGTCTCAGCCTCTGGAAGTCTGTCTACATTATAACATCCCCTCCCCGATAATCTACTGTCTATTATATATTGCTAACAGCATTATGTCCGTCCCGTCTAGCAGTGTACGCAGGATACGGTATGGGGGGGATCACTGTGCTGTGTGATATTAGCTCCCTGTGTGTATAATACTGGACAGTGTTCGCAAATACGCGCTATAGCGCGTATTTTACCCAGACCTGAAGGCGGGGATTCACTTTTCAAAAATGTGAGGGTCCCCGGGGACACGCTCTGCTGCAGCCAACTCCTTGTAAATTGACGGCGCTTCTTGCCCATGCAGAGCGGAGGTGGAGCCTTACCACTGGCGGTGCCCCCTCCCCCTCCTGGTCACGTGCAGCAGCTTCACACGGGGGCCGGGCAGAGAGTGAAGACTGCTCTGCGGCTGCTGTACGCTGTGCTGCGGGCGGGCGGTGACTCGCCAAGACCGTGAACTGCAGCTCCCTCCCAACCCGATATCTGCCTCTCCGCTGCGTCCAGTGTGCTTTCCCGCGATCTGTGTGAAGGAGAGCAGCGGTGACCGGCCAGGAACCTCACCTCCAGCCCCTGCCGTGCTCTGCCACCATACTGCTGCCGTGAGAAGAGTGGGCTGCACCATTACCATCAGGTGTCCCCAGCATCCCTACGGATGCCCAGCTAGCAGGCCTGTGACTGGGGAGCCAGTTCCCGAGGTGACCGCATTGGGTACCCCCCCTCAAACTTCTTCTCACTACTTTTACCTGACGGAAGCAGCGGTGACAGCACAGGGCCCTGGTGGTGCGGAAGGTACGTGCTCCACCTGGCGCAGTGCGTATAACTGTGTGCTCCACCTGGCGCAGTGCGTATAACGGCGTGCTCCACCTGGGGCAGTGCGTATAACGGCGTGCTCCACCTGGGGCAGTGCGTATAACGGCGTGCTCCACCTGGGGCAGTGCGTATAACGGCGTGCTCCACCTGGGGCAGTGCGTATAACGGCGCGCTCCACCTGGGGCAGTGCGTATAACGGCGCGCTCCACCTGGGGCAGTGCGTATAATGGCGTGCTCCACCTGGGGCAGTGCGTATAATGGCGTGCTCCACCTGGGGCAGTGCGTATAACGGCGTGCTCCACCTGGGGCTGTGCGTATAAGCGGCACTACAGTGTGGTGTAATGTGAATTGGCACTATATATGTGGTCACGCCCCTTCCCCCGTGAAGCCATGCCCCTAAATTTTTGCGGCGCGCACCGCCTGTGGTTTCGAATCTGGGAGGTGGAGCTCCAATTCACTTTCTGCCAAAGGGCACCAAAACATCTAGTTAAAGCTCTGGGGCAGAGTGTCGTGCATGCTACACAGCCCAGCAGCACCGTCACCCCATTCCCCCACCTTGCAACACTTCTGTAGTGTCCAAATAAGATTAATATTAATAAAAACCTTAATTCCGGTGGGACCCAGAAAAGAACCGGTAGGACCCCAATTTTTAAAATTGAGGGGTCCCTGGGACCCACTTTTCTCTGACGTCCTAGTGGATGCCTGGAACTCCGTAAGGACCATGGGGAATAGCGGGCTCCGAAGGAGGCTGGGCACTCTAGAAAGATCTTAGACTACCTGGTGTGCACTGGCTCCTCCCACTATGACCCTCCTCCAAGCCTCAGTTAGATTTCGTGCCTGGCCGAGGTTGGATGCACACTAGGGGCTCTCCTGAGCTCTTAGAAAGTAATAGTCTTAGATTTTTTTATTTTCAGTGAGACCTGCTGGCAACAGGCACACTGCAGCGAGGGACTAAGGGGAGAAGAAGCGAACTCGCCTGCTTGCAGCCGGATTGGGCTTCTTAGGCTACTGGACACCATTAGCTCCAGAGGGATCGACCGCAGGCCCAGCCTTGATGTTCGGTCCTGGAGCCGCGCCGCCGTCCCCCTTACAGAGCCAGAAGCAAGAAGATGGTCCGGAAAATCGGCGGCATGAAGACTCAGTCTTCACCAAGGTAGCGCACAGCACTGCAGCTGTGCGCCATTGCTCCTCTCTCACACTTCATACTTCGGTCACTGAGGGTGCAGGGCGCTGGGGGGGGGCGCCCTGAGGCAGCAATAAAAACACCTTGGCTGGCTAAAATACCTCAATATATAGCCCCAGGGGCTATATATGAGGTAAATACCCCTGCCAGAAGTCCATAAAAAGCGGGAGAATAGGCCGCGAAAAAGGGGCGGAGCCTATCTCAGCACACTGGCGCCATTTTCCCTCACAGCTCCGTTGGAGGGAAGCTCCCTGGCTCTCCCCTGCAGTCTACACTACAGAAAAGGGTTAAAAAAAGAGGGGGGGGCACTAAATTTAGGCGCAGTATACATTATATATAAAGCTATAGGGGACATAACTCAGTTAGTCCCTGCAGTATATAGCGCTCTGGTGTGTGCTGGCATACTCTAACTCTGTCCCCCCAAAGGGCTTTTGTGGGTCCTGTCCTCGTTTAGAGCATTCCCTGTGTGTCTGCGGTGTGTCGGTACGGCTGTGTCGACATGTTGAATGAGGAGGCTTATATGGTGACGGAACAGAGGCCGATATATGTGATGTCGCCCCCTGTGGGGCCGACACCAGAGTGGATGGTTAGGTGAAAGGTATTAACCGACAGTGTCAACTCCTTACATAAAAGGGTGGATGACGTAACAGCTGTGGGACAGCCGGCTTCTCAGCCCGCGCCTGCCCAGGCGTCTCAAAGGCCATCAGGGGCTCAAACACGCCCGCTCTCTCAGATGGCAGACACAGATGTCGACATGGAGTTTGACTCCAGTGTCGACAAGGTTGAGACATATACAAAATCCACTAGGAACAGCCGTGACTTGGTCCCGGCAATAAAAAATGTGTTATACATTTCTGACATTAACCCAAGCACCTCTGAAAATGGGTTTTTAGGTTTGGGGAGAAAAAACAGGCAGTGTTTTGTTCCCCCATCAGATGAATAAATGAAGTGTGTGAAAAGCGTGGGTTCCCCCGTTAAGAAACTGGTAATTTATAAAAAGTTACTGATGGCGTACCCTTTCCCGCCAGGAGGATAAGTTACGCTGGGAGGTATCCCCTAGGGTGGATAAGGCGCTCACACGGTTGTCAAAAAAAGGTGGCACTGCCGTTTTAGGAACGGCCACTTTGAAGGTACCTGTTGATAAAAAGCAGGAGGCTATCCTGAAGTCTGTATTTACACACTCAGGTACTAGACTGAAACCTGCAGATCGTGATGCTGCAGCGTGGTCGGTGACCCTGTTAAGCATACTAGTTTGCTAATATGAGAACATATTAAAGACGTCGTCTTATATATGAGGGATGCACAGAGGGATATTTTGCCGGCTGGCATCCAAAATGAATGTAATGTCCATTCTGTCAGGAGGGTATTAGAGACCTGTCACTGGACAGGTGATGCTGACTTAAAAAGCGCATAGAGATTCTGCCTTATAAGGGTGAGGAATTATTTGGGGGTGGTCTCTGGGACCTCGTATCCACAGCAATGTGCTGGGAAGAAATATTTTTCTTTATCATCCACTAGGGGTCACTGGAGTACTCTTGGGATATGGACGGGCTTCCGTAGGAACAGCACTGAATATTTAAATTTAGAACACTCCACCCCTCCATATCCCCGAGCACTTCTCAGTGTTTTTTCTGTGCTACACGTGGCAACAGCTCTGTAACTGAAGTCACGGTTACTTGAAGAATTTTTTATTTTTTCTATTTATTTCTTTTTTCTATTTTACACATCCCTTTCCCCCTTCCAAAAGGCAGGGTCAGGGATAGTGCAGCTGCTGATAGCAGCAGGCGTGTCGGGCCTCTCTGAAAGAGCTCCCTCACAGCCACACACACAGCCTCCTGCACAGGCTGGCCGGCGCTTGTTCAGAAGCCCCGTCGGAGCCTCCTCACAAACTGCAGGATTCAGGTATGTAAACGGGGCGGTCAGCTCCCGCTGCCGCCCCGAGGTGTGGGGACATTGTAGCGCTTAGCCGCCCGCCGCTTTGCCCGCCTGTACCGCCGCTGCTCTCCCCACTCAGTGCCCTCCCCACACGGCCACAGTCTTCAGACTCCGTGCAGCTGATCTGCGATCACAGGCCGCCGACCGCCGCAGCTCTCTCGCTCACGGGGCCGGCCGCCGCTACTGCTCCGGGTCCCACTGCTGGGTGACACGCGGCGTACCCGGGCTCAGACACAGCGCTCGGCTATATCCGCTGGGGCCCCACACGCTGCGCTGCCGCTGCTCTGATTCGGAAAGAGCAGGCAGCCATTACATGAGGCAGGGGGGGGGCAATAAATCAATAAATAAATAAGGGGGCAATAAGCGGCATAAGAAATACTGCAGCACCAGAAGGCTGCAGGGATTGTTGCAGGGTTATAATCAGTGAAAGTTTGTAACCAGCACTAAGATTATATGTATAAGCAAGCATGGCAGCCATGTTTAACATGCTTCCTGTGTCTTCCTGCTGTGATTCCAGAACGTTCCTGTCCTACATCTCTACTCCACCGGAGGCGCAGGGGTGTTACAGGGAATTTGGGATCACATTTTCATAGTACTGGCCACGTGTACTGCACTTGGCCAGATATATATACAGAGACACCTTACTGCTATTTTACTGAGTCGTGCAGGTGTCTGTTTTTTGTGTATTGTATTGTCTGTCGCCATAATGAGTAAGGCACCAGCAAAAACTAAAAAAACATAATTGCAAAGTCTGTAACAGTGTATTACCGGATGGATCTTCCACATGTACAGTATGTTTTGTGAATTCGGTTCAGAATACCATTTCTGCTCCTGTTTTACAACCAATTTCCTCACCGGACCCCCCGTGGGGTATGTTAGTAAATGTACTGGATAAGATAAATTCAGAATTGACCGCCGCTCGTCAGGAGCGGGAAACGGTAAGATCTGAGTCTAGGATGAGACCGCCAGAACTACCGGAGGCGTCTCAGTCTTGCGTAAGGTCCAAATCCATTTTGGGTAAACGGGATAACTTTCATATGTCTTATGATTTTCCAGTGTCTGCTATGTTGCATTCTGACGATTCCATGCCTGACCTCACGGAACAAGATGAGGGTGAGGAGGGCGAAGTGGAGTCAGATGGCGAGGAGGTTAACAGTTCCGGCATTGATGATCTCATCAGAGCGGTACGTCAGTCTCTAAGGTTTCCTGAAGCGGAGCAGCCTCTCACAAATGATCAGGTCGTATTTACTAAACGACGGAAGACGCCAATAAGTTTTCCTGTGTCGGATTCTCTAAATCAGATGTTAGTAGAAACACGACAGAATCCAGATAAACGGTTTTCTATACCTCGCAGATTTAAGTCTAGTTATCCGTTTCCAGACTCGGTAACGTGTACATGGGAGAATCCACCAATAGTTGATTCGTCAGTGTCCAAGCTTACCAAGAAATTAACCATACCAGTGCCATCAGCTACTACGCTTAAAGATCCTTCAGATCGCAAGATAGAAACTATGCTAAAATCCATGTATGTAGCAGCAGGTGTGATACTAAGACCTGGATTGGTTGGCATTTGGGTCACTAAGGCGTTAATAATATGGCTTACAGAACTCAAATCTGCTTTACAGGACGAAAACCTGATAATTCTTGTAAATCAAATGATTGAGGCTGTAGAGTATCTCTGTACAGCGTCTACTGACGTCTGTCAGCTCACTTCTCGTATTTCATCGTCGCTAGTTACGGCACGAAGAGCACTCTACCTGCGTACTTATCAGGCGGAGGCAGAGGTCAAACGAAGTATAGAGGAGTTGCCTTACGATGGCAAGAAGTTGTTTGGTCCAGAATTGGACGCATGGATTGCGGAGGCTACGGGAGGTAAGTCTGTTTTCTTACCATTGCCTCCACCGGCTCCAAGAAGAAGGTACGCTGGACCTTCATTCAAATCCTTTAGACCTCAGCCCTTTCGAGGACGTGGCAGAGGATCAGCCACGCCTGCTAGACGTGGTCGCGGACGTGGTTTCCATCAAACCAACACAACTCGCCAAGACGCCAAGGTTACCGACAAGCCAGTGGCATGACGGGTTACCAGCCCATCTCGGTTCTCCAATTGTGGGAGCACGCCTTCAGACGTTCCATGTGGCGTGGTTCCACACATCCGCGGAGGGCTGGATCCGCAATTTAGTGTTAAAAGGTTACAAAATAGAGTTCGACTGTCTTCCGCCTCGGCGGTTTTTCAAGACAGGATTGCCTCTGTCGGACGACAAGAGGACGGTTTTGCAAATTGCCATTCAGTCCCTACTGGATTCGGCAGTGTTGATTCCGGTCCCTGTACCCCAACAGGGTCAGGGTTATTATTCAAGTCTGTTTGTGGTCCCGAAGCCGGATGGCTCAGTCAGACCAATATTGAACTTAAAGGGGCTCAATCAGTACGTAACTTACTACAGATTCAAAATGGAGTCTCTACGTTCGGTGATTGCGGGTTTAGAGCCAAAGGAATTTATGATTGCGCTAGACCTCAAGGATGCGTACTTACACATTCCAATTTGGCAGCCTCATCAGAAATTCTTACGGTTTGCAATACGCCAGAACCATTACCAGTTTCAGGCTCTGCCGTTTGGCCTGTCATCAGCGCCTCGGGTATTCACCAAAGTGATGTCTGTGATGATAGCTCACCTCAGATCCCTGGGAGTGACAATAGTTCCGTATTTAGACGATCTGCTCATCAAAGCTCCGTCTCAACAGATACTTCTCCAACATGCGCTGCTAACATACAATGTACTGGTTCACCACGGTTGGATTGTCAACTTCAAGAAATCACATCTAATTCCGTCTCAACGCCTTCAATTCCTAGGTATGATTCTCGATACGGTCAATCAAAGAATTTACCTACCACAGCAGAAAGTGCAAATGCTACGCCATCTAGTACATTTAGTGCTCAAGCCACGCACAGTGTCGGTACATTTGTGCATTCGCCTCTTAGGCACAATGGTGGCAGCTTTCGAGGCGCTTCAGTTCGGAAGATTTCACTCTCGTCCATTTCAGCTGAATGTGCTCGCCCAGTGGTCGGGCTCGCATCTGCAGATTCACCACAGGGTGAGGTTGTCGCCAACAGCAAGAGTTTCTTTATCATCCACTAGGGGTCACTGGAGTACTCTTGGGATATGGACGGGCGTAGCCGAACAAGGGCACTGAATATTTAAATTTAGGACCCTCCCCCCCCTCCATATCCCCGAGTACCTCAGTGTACGACCTCAGTGTTTTTTCGGTGCTCACAGCACGAACAAGGCTTGTGGTATATCCACACTTGGATTTTTATTTTTAAATTTTTACTTTTTATTTTTACACTTAGCACATCCCTTCCCAGTTTCTGGAAAAACATGGGTCCGGGATAGTGCCGCTGCATGGGCAGCGAATGGCGTGTCGGTCCTCACAAAGAGCACCCTCACAGCCACAGGCGCTACAAGGCAGCGCATGGCGTGTCGGTCCTCACAAAGAGCACCCTCACAGCCACAGGCAGACTGTCTCCTACTGCAACTGGACGGAGATTACAAGCCCGTCACAGCCAGGAGGAGAGCTGAAAACTGGACGGTGCTTACAGTAAGAAGCCCCGTCACAGCCAGGATGGAAGCCCCGTCACAATCTGGACGGAGCTTACAGAAGTACGACACTACAAGGTATGGTGAGGGGGTCAGGGCGGTCAGCTCACGCTGCCGCCCTGCTGTGTGAGTGTTAACTGTACAGGGAGCTGGCCGCCGCTGAGCACGCCGCTGACGGGTCCCGCTGAAGCAATGAAGTTCCACCTGATAGTGGTTAGAATGAGAAAGGTTCTCCTTACATTATACGCGCAGAGCGGCCGCACGTCACTCAGACGCCGGCCGCTCTCACTGCTCTGAGGGCCCGCCACCACTACGCAGCGCCGACTCCTTGGCTGAACTAAGCAGAGCGGCCGCACGTCACTCAGACGCCGGCCGCTCTCACTGCTCTGATGCGGCACCGCTATGCCGCACTCTCCGGGCGCTCTCACTGCTCTGATGAGGCACCGCTATGCCGCACTCTCCGGGCGCTCATCTAAACAGAGCGGCCGCACGTCACTCAGACGCCGGCCGCTCTCACTGCTCGGATGGCCCGGCACGCCGCCGACACTCTCCTGTGTACTAAAGAGCGGCCGCACGTCACTCAAGGACGCCGGCCACTCTCCCAGTGAAACACCGCAGACACAGGGAGACTGTGTACTGCTGAAAGAAGGAGCTTCCGGTCGGCTCCCCGGCGCTAGATACAGGCTCTCCCTGCACCCGATCCCCGTACGCTGCAGGTAACATGGGGATGCAGGGGGGGGGGGGGGGGGGAGGGGGAATAATACCCATAGCAGCAGCAAAGGCTGCATGGGTTCAAGCAGCGCAGCACTTTAAACAATGTACACTGTGTACTGTGATATACAGCACGTTTTATATATATATAATATATAATAAAGCTTTTGCTGGCATAACTGTCTATAATATCAGTATGAACTGATTATATGTGTAAACACTTTGTATATATATATAATATATATATGAGGCTTTGGCTGGCAATAGGTTATCAGTGGCATAACCTATTGCACGTTTAACCAAGTTTTCTGTTATTTTTGGTTAAGGTTGCAAAATAAATACACTGCAGGCAGTGCTCATATTATTTGACTAAATGCATATATTTTACTGTATCCTACAACTGGGTTATAACTGTATATAAGCATAGTAACTGTATAATAGGCTATTAAGCCTATATATATTAAAACTGCAGCAGGTAAACTGTACTGTGATTTTCTGTGAAAGCATGGCATGACGGCCATTTTAATCATTGCTGGTTTTCCAGTTATAATTCTAGACCATACACCTCTAATCCACAAGGAGGCGCAAGCCACCAGAAGGCGCAGGGGTGTTAGTAGGAATTTGGTTCGGGTTTCATGCCCATGTGAACTGCTTTTCACATAAAGAACAATTTAGTTTCCTAATAAATATGCTGTTCAGCAATATATATATAGAGATATATGCCATATAATAATGTTATTAAGGCGTGCAAGTGTCTGTCTGTTGCCTATTATGATGTCTGTCTACATAGCAAATAAGGCTCTAGTGCAGACTAAAAATGTTAACATTGGCAATTCAAATTAAAACAGCGGTAATCGGAGTCTCAGAATAACTCCGCCAGCGCTAACAAAAGACAGTCTTTCCAAAGTGACAATTTTCCTTTGGGTACCAGAGTGTTTATTTCACTAGTCTTATAATTTAATGCACGATTCTATGTCAAATCTCACACCGATAACTACAAGTGAGAAGTGTACATTAGTCCAGCATTCAGATAGTGCGGGGTTTTGGAAAACATTATAAAAACCACAGATACATTTGGGTCACTAGAATCTATGTATGGAACCATGCCGATCACTGTTAAAAGAAGCTGCAAAGTATATCTGTAAAGCTTCTGCTAACGCCGGTTATTTTCATTGTCGCTAGTTAAGTGCGACAAGACCAGAGCTTGTTTGCTCCTAAATTTGATATATGTGTAACGCCATTTTATCCCTTTAGGATATTCTGCCATTAGCGCATACAATACTTGTAACGGCGTTTTATTCCTTTATAAGAAACAGTCACGCCTTGTAACGACAGGACGTTACAGTCAGCAAGCCAGTGGTTTAATGACCTCTTTTACAATTGTGGAAGCGCGTCTTTACATGTTACATTTGCGAGGTTTCAGGACTTCAACTCATACATGTCTCAGCTATTTACAGCTTAAAGTACAAAACTGCCTCTGTCGAACGGTTTGACAGGTTGTCATTTAGTCTTTGCTGGTTTATAAACCAGGCAGTAGTACGCCAACAGAGTCAGAGTTATTTATTCACCTCTGTTTTAGCAAGACCAAACAGCTCTGTCGCAATATCAAAAGTCATTTACTACAGTAGAAAATGGATTTTCTGCGGTTAGTATTTGCTTATTGGAGCCACAAAATTTGCATAATTGCATTTGATCTTGACAATGCGTATTTACCCAGTCCGGTATGTTCATCACAGGTTCTAGCGTTTGCAAATCGCCACAACCATTAACCATTTCATATCTACCGTTGCTTATCGCTTTGGGTATTTACCAAAGTGATGTTGGGATGATAGCTCATCTCACATAAGAACTCTGTCTCAACAAAGTTCCTCTAACTTGCGCTACTAAGGTATACTGCGGTAGCAGATCAAGTTCGAAAACAATCGCATCTAATTCCGTCTAAACGATGTCAATGCCTAGGTAAGATGATAAATACGGTAAATCAAAGACTTTTACCTACTACACCAGCAATAACAAATGTACGTCTAGTAATTAGTGCAAAACACGCACACTAGCGGTACATTGGTGTATTCACCTATTAAGAATAAAGATGTGTTTTCAATTTAGTTCACCACCCTTCACTCGCGTTTCCCACAGAGGGAAAAGGGTGCATATACTCTGGACGACAGTCGCAGAGGGTCAGGATTTGTAGTTAAAATCAGCGACAAAGGTTCTAAAACACGACAGATTGCTGTCGATAAAGGTCCTAGAACTCTGTGCATTTTACAATGCAATACATGATTCGCTTTCAGTCTGACCAGGTATATACTCTATTTTCTCTTCAGAACGAATAAATCTTTCGCCTTTTACTAAAGATTTCTGTGGAGAGGAACAACCATGAGTTTCAGGTAAATGTTTGATGCCTGTCTCACGCTGGCCTTAAGCAGTCAAACAAGGCAACGGCAGTTGCATACACAACAACCAGTGAGAACCAAGAAGCCGCATGGCAATGCGGCATGTGACTCAAATCCTCAATGGCTCAGAACACCATTATGTGAAAATGTCAAGAGATCATTACGTGAGTGGACATCTGTTAGACAGAGGATCTCACCCGTCAGAATTTGGATCCTGAAAACTGGACATTAAATCCAGAGGTGTTTCATAGGTGAGTCCACAGAAGGGGGTTACCCTCAAGTATACATGATGGCATCTCGCCACAATTACAAAAGCTCAGTATGTGTACAAAACAGATCACAAGGGCAGTGGCGGTGGAGTCTCTCACATTCATGTGGTCATTCATCATCGTGTATCTGGCTCCACCAGTTTCCGCTGCTCTCTCTGTTGTCAAAACGGCTCATAAGACAGTTGTCACAGTCATACTGGTGGTAGCTCATGGGTTTCGGAGAAGTTTGCTTCTCGAATTTTCAAGGAATACTTGCACACGATCTTGGCCCGCTCATAATACGTCCAACCTGTTACATCAGGGAACGTTAGTTTACCCATAGTTACCTATGTACCTATTATCTAGGTACCGCAGCTGCGGTTGACGGGGTGAGGGTGCAGACCGCCCTCTTAAGAAATTGAGCATTACAGTATCGGTTATACTAACCATGTTACGAAATAGTAAGCCGTTTAAGGCAGCTCATTTTTACAAAATTTCGTGTGCTTACATAGGTTGTAAACCTCAGAAGTTTCCAACATCATCCTTCAAGTAATCCGTATTCTGTTAAACGGGGTGGGATGGAAAACTGCGTTGATCTGCACGAAGAGTGCAGGTATCTGTGTGGTAAACTTATTTTCAAAGACGTTTGCCTCTATTGGCGTCTGTACACATCTTTCTACAAGGTGTCATCAAAGTTCACACTCTATTTATCCCACCTACAGCGCCAGGCGACTTGAAGTTGGGGTTCAGATTTCTTACAGTTTTCATATTTTGAACCCTTTCAACAAATGGGAATTAAGTTTCTCACTTTGGAAAACAATTTTCTTATAGCCTTGGCTTCGGCAAGGGTTTTGTTTTCATATTTGGGTGCCTTGTATTCCAAGCCACCGTATTTGAGTTTTCTCATGACAAAGCAGATCTTCGGACGAATCACGCTTTCGTATTCTTCACATCAATATACCAATAGGGGTTCCTGTGTGGACAGCACATTCTAGAATTCTGAATGTGGTACACGCATTACGCGTTTATATATGTCCCGAACGTCAACAGTATGTGATATAAATACGTTGTTTGTTCTCTATGATACTGCCAACTGGGGTTAGCCAGTTTCTTAGCAGACATTATCCAGTTGGGTAATAATAATGACTACAAGTCAGGTTTACTTTAAGGCTAAGTTACAATCGCCTACGTCAGTAATAGCTCATGCCACAGGTTCTGTGGGAATGTCAGACCCAGTGGGTCGTGGAGTGTCTAAAACGCGGCTATATAGCCTTCATGTGCACCATGTTTGTGCACGTTTACACGTTATAAATGGTGGCGCCATCAGCATTTAGCTTTGGGCTGCCTACTGTTACAAGTATCAAACAGCTCTCCCGCCCACGAGGGAAGCTTTGGTACGTCCCAAGAGTACTCCAGTGACCCCTAGTGGATGATAAAGAAAATAGGATTTTGGTACTTACCAGGTAAATCCTTTTCTTTGAATCCATAGGGGGCACTGGACGCCCACCCAGAGCAGTTTTACCTGGGTTGTGTTAAGCTCAAGGGAGCTTAGGGTAACAAGTTTTACTTCATTGATATTAAGCTCAAAGGAGCTTATGGTAACACATTTTCACCGATTGGTTCAAATTATAAAGTTCTATCGGTTATGGTGTCAACTGTTTAGTTGACAGTAAGGTTATGGGTCAACATTGTGTTGTCCGTTATGTTATAGGTATTCTCCATTGTCAACCTCTCTATATCGTTCCTGTTCGCTCAGTAAAAAACACTGAGGTCGTACACTGAGGTACTCGGGGATATGGAGGGGGGGGAGGGTCCTAAATTTAAATATTCAGTGCCCTTGTTCGGCTACGCCCGTCCATATCCCAAGAGTACTCCAGTGCCCCCTATGGATTCAAAGAAAAGGATTTACCTGGTAAGTACCAAAATCCTATTATCTCTGCTCTGGTGGCTCAAGGAACACAATTTAACCGCAGGAAGACGGTTCGGAGGTTGGAATTGGATAATTCTAACTACGGACGCCAGTCTCAGAGGTTGGGGAGCGGTAATTCAAAATTGTCAGCTCCAGGGTCTCTGGGCGGATCACGAGAAATTGCTGTCTATAAATGTTCTAGAACTCCGCGCAATTTACAATGCGCTACGACAAGCAGTGCACATGATTCGCTCTCAGCCTGTCCAAGTGCAGTCGGACAATGCGACGGCGGTCGCATACATCAACAAACAAGGAGGAACGAGAAGCCGCATGGCAATGCGGGAAGTAGCTCGAATCCTCAATTGGGCGGAATGCCACCAGGTGATATTGTCGGCCGTGTTCATTCCGGGAGTGGACAACTGGGAAGCGGATTATCTCAGTCGTCGGGATTTTCATCCAGGCGAATGGTCATTAAATCCAGAAGTGTTTCACATGTTGGTTCAGCGATGGGGTTATCCTCAGGTGGACCTGATGGCATCTCGACACAATCATCAAACGTTCCAGTATGGGTCCAGAACAAGAGATCCAAAGGCAGTGGCGGTGGATGCTCTCACTGTCGCGTGACCGTACAGTCTTGTGTATCTGTTTCCACCGTTTCCGCTGCTCCCTCTGGTGCTAAAACGGATCAAAAGAGAGTCGGTCACAGTCATACTAGTGGCGCCTCATTGGCCTCGGAGAGCTTGGTTCTCTGATCTCTGAGGATTACTCGCAGACGATCCTTGGCCGCTCCCGATACGTCCAGACCTGTTACAACAGGGTCCGTTTCTTTACCCCGATTTAGCGCGGCTGCGTTTGACGGGGTGGCTGTTGAGACCGCCCTCTTAAGAAGAGAGGGCATTCCAGATTCAGTTATACCAACCATGTTACGAGCTAGGAAGCCGGTTACGGCAGCTCATTATTACAGAATATGGCGTGCCTATATAGGTTGGTGTGAAGCTCGGAAATTTCCGACATCAGCTTTCAAGGTATGCCGCCTGTTGTTGTTTCTACAAACAGGGTTAGATGGAGGATTGCGTTTATCTACACTAAAGGTGCAGGTATCTGCTTTGTCAATTTACTTTCAAAGACGATTGGCTCTATTGCCGTCTATACGCACTTTTCTCCAAGGTGTACTCAGGGTACAGCCTCCATTCATTCCACCTACAGCGCCATGGGACTTGAATCTGGTTTTGGAGTTCTTAGTCTTCATATTTTGAACCCTTACAGCAAGTGGATATAAAGTTTCTCACTTGGAAAACAATTTTTCTCCTAGCCTTAGCTTCGGCAAGGCGTGTTTCGGATTTGGGTGCCTTGTCATGCAAGCCACCGTATTTGGTGTTTCATGATGACAGAGCGGAACTTCGGACGAATCCCGCCTTCTTACCAAAGGTAGTGTCATCTTTTCACATCAATCAACCAATAGTAGTTCCTGTGTTGACAGCACATTCTGGAACTCTGGATGTGGTACGCGCATTACGCGTTTATGTATCCCGAACGTCTTCAGTTCGTAAGACGGATACGTTATTTGTTCTCTATGATGCTGCCAAGATAGGTTGGCCAGCATCTAAACAAACTTTATCCAGATGGATAAAACTGACCATACGTCAGGCTTACCTTCATGCTAGGTTACAACCGCCTACGTCAGTAACCGCTCATTCCACACGTTCTGTGGGAACTTCATGGGCAGCTGGTCGTGGGGCTTCTGCGACGCAGCTTTGCCGTGCGGCTACATGGTCTTCAGTGCACACGTTTGTGCGCTTTTACAAGTTTGATACGTTTGCGGCATCAGCATCTAGCTTTGGCCGCCTAGTGTTACAAGTGCCAAACAGCTCTCCCGCCCACGGGGGAAGCTTTGGTACGTCCCAAGAGTACTCCAGTGACCCCTAGTGGATGATAAAGAAAATAGGATTTTGGTACTTACCAGGTAAATCCTTTTCTTTGAATCCATAGGGGGCACTGGACGCCCACCCAGAGCAGTTTTACCTAGTTGTGGTTAGTTCTGAGGATCTTATGGTAACACACTTTCACCGACTGGTTCAAATTACAAGTGCTGGTTAGGGTGTCAACTGTTTAGTTGTCAGTAACGTTATGTGTTAACTTCGTTATTGTCAGTTATGTTATATGTAATACTCCATTGTCAACATCTCTATAGTTCCTGTTCGGCTCAGTAAAAAACACTGAGAAGTGCTCGGGGATATGGAGGGGTGGAGTGTTCTAAATTTAAATATTCAGTGCTGTTCCTACAGAAGCCCGTCCATATCCCAAGAGTACTCCAGTGCCCCCTATGGATTCAAAGAAAAGGATTTACCTGGTAAGTACCAAAATCCTATTTTACCTCCAGGTTTCCTCACAGAAAAAGGTACAGTCCTGTCGGCTTCAGAAAAGCAAGCGGGTCAAATGGCGCTTCCTTTCTGTACAGAGACAAGGGAAGAGGGAAAAAGCTGCACCAGCAGCCTGTTCCCAGAATCAAAATTCTTCCCCCGCTTCCTGTGAGTCCACAGCATGACGCGGGTGCTCCACAGGTGTAGCCAGGTATGGTGGGGGGCCGTCTCAAAAAATTTCAGCAATTAGTGGGCTCGCTCACAGGTGGATCCCTGTTTCTTTCAAGTAGTATTTCAGGGGTACAAGCTGGAATTAGAGATGTCTCCCCCCAGCCGTTTCCTTAAATATGCCTTGCTGACAACTCCCTCAGGCAGGGAGGCTGTGCTAGAGGCAATTAATAGGCGGTATTCCCAGCAGGTAATACTCAAGGTGCCCCTACTTCAACAAGGACGGGGTTACTATTCCACACGGTTTGGGGTACCGAAACCGCATAGTTCGGTGTGACCCTTCTTATATTTAAAATCCTTGAACACATACATAAAAAATTCAAGTTCAAGATGGAATCGCTCAGGGCGGCTATTGCAAGCCTGGACGAGGGAGATTACATGGTATCCCGGGGCATCAAGGATGCTTACCTGCATGTCCCCATTTACTATCCTCGCCAGGGGTACCTCAGATTTGTGGTACAGGATTACCATTACCAAGTTCAGACACTGCCGTTTAGACTGTACATGGCACCGAGGGTGTTTTATCAAGGTAATGGCCGAAATGATGATACTCCTTCAAAAAAAGGGAGTTTTAATTATCCCGCACTTGGACAATCTCTTTATAAGGGCGAGGTCCAAGGAGCAGTTGGTAGTCGGGGTAGCACTATTTTAGAAAGTGCTACAACAGCACGGTTGGATTCTAAACAGTCCAAAGTCACAGCTGGTTCCTATGACACGTCTACTGTTCCTGGGGATGGTTCTGGACATAAACCAGAAATAGTTTTCTCCGGGAGGAGAAAGCCAAGGAGTTGTCATCTCTAGTCAGAGACCTCCTGAAGCCAAAACAGGTAGCGGTGCATCATGGCACGCGAGTCCTGGGAAAAATGGTAGCTTCCTACGAAGCAATCTCATTAGGCAGGTTCCATACAAGAACTTTTCAGAGGGACCTGTTGGACAAGTGGTCCGGATCGCATCTTCCGATGCATAGGCTGATAACCCTGTCTCCAAGGACCAGGGTATCTCTACTGTGGTGGCTGCAGCGTGCCCATCTTCAAGAGGGCCGCAGGTTCGGCATACAGGACTAGGTCCTAGTGACCATGAATGCCAGCCTTTGAGGCTGGGGGGGCAGTCACACAGGGAAGAAACTTCCAGGGACTTTGGTCAAGTCAGGTGATTTCCCTACACATAAACATTCTGGACCTGAGGGCCATTTACAATGCCCTGAGGCCGGCAAGGCCTCTGCTTCAAAACCAGCCGGTACTGATCCAATCAGACAACATCACGGCAGTCGCCCATGTAAACCAACAGGGCGGCACAAGAAGCAGGATGGCGATGGCAGAAGCCACAAGGATTCTCCGATAGGCGGAAAATCATGTGTTAGCACTGTCAGCAGTGTTCATTCCCGGAGTGGACAACTGGGAAGCAGATCTTCTCAACAGACACGACCTCCACCCGGGAGAGTGGGGACTTCCTCCAGAAGTCTTCCAAAGGATTGTACACCATTGGGAAAGGCCACAGGTGGACATGATGGCGTCCCGCCTCAACAAAAGCTATAAAAGATATTGCGCCAGGTCAAGGGACCCTCAGGCGATAGCTGTGGACGCTCTGGTAACACCGTGGGTGTACCAGTCGGTTTATGTGTTCTCCCCTCTGCCTCTCATACCAAAGGTACTGAGAATAATAAGAAGGCGAGGAGTAAGAACGATACTCGTGGTTCCGGGCTGGCCAAGAAGAGATTGGTACCCAGAACTTCAAGAATTTATATCAGAGGACCCATGGCCTCTGCCACTCAGACAGGACCTGCGGCAGCAGGGGCCCTGTCTGTTCCAAGACTTACCGCGGCTGCGTTTGACGGCATAGCGGTTGAACGCCGGATCCTGAAGGAAAAGGGCATTCCGGAGGAAGTCATTCCTACGCTTACTAAAGCCAGGAAAGAGGTTACAGCAAATCATTATCGCCGCATATGGCGGAAATATGTTGCATGGTGTGAGGCCGAAAGGGCCCCAACAGAGGAATTTCAACTAGGTCGATTTCTGTATTTCCTGCAAGCAGGAGTGACTATGGGCCTTAAATTAGGTTCCATTAAGGTACAGATCTCGGCTCTGTCGATTTTCTTTCAAAAAGAACTAGCTTCAGTACATGAAGTTCAGACATTTATAAAAGGAGTGCTGCATATTCAGCCCCCGTTTGTGCCTCCTGTGGCACCTTGGGACCACTAAAGACCGTGGATCTTTAATATCTCACTTGGAAAGTGGTCATGTTATTGGCCTTGGTTTCGGCCAGGCGAGTATCCGAATTGGCGGCTTTATCATGTAAAAGCCCTTATCTGATTTTCCATATGGATAGGGCAGAATTGAGGACTCGTCCCCAGTTTCTCCCTAAGGTGGTGTCAGCGTTTCACCTGAACCAGCCTATTGTGGTGCCTGCGGCTACTAGGGACTTGGAGGACTCCAAGTTGTTAGACGTGGTCAGGGCCCTGAAAATATATGTTTCCAGAACGGCTGGAGTCAGAAAATCTGACTCGCTGTTTATCATATATGCACCCAACAAGCTGGGTGCTCCTGCTTCTACGCAGACTATTGCTCGTTGGATTTGTAGTACAATTCAGCTTGCACATTCTGTGGCAGGCCTGCCACAGCCAAAATCTGTCAATGCCCATTCCACAAGGAAGGTGGGCTCATCTTGGGCGGCTGCCCGAGGGGTCTCTGCTTTACAACTTGCCGAGCTGCTACTTGGTCTATAAATTTGATACCCTGGCTAAGGAGGACCTGGAGTTCTCTCATTCGGTGTTACAGAGTCATCCGCACTCTCCCGCCCGTTTGGGAGCTTTGGTATAATCCCCATGGTCCTTACGGAGTTCCCAGCATCCACTAGGACGTCAGAGAAAATAAGCATTTACTCACCGGTAATTCTATTTCTCGTAGTCCGTAGTGGATGCTGGGCGCCCATCCCAAGTGCGGTTTATCTGCAATACTTGTACATAGTTATTGTTAACTAAATCGGGTTATTGTTGAGCCATCTGTTGAGAGGCTCAGTTGTTTCATACTGTTAACTGGGTTTCATATCACGAGTTATACGGTGTGATTGGTGTGGCTGGTAAGAGTCTTACCCGGGATTCAAAATCCTTCCTTATTGTGTACGCTCGTCCGGGCACAGTATTCTAACTGAGGCTTGGAGGAGGGTCATAGTGGGAGGAGCCAGTGCACACCAGGTAGTCTAAGATCTTTCTAGAGTGCCCAGCCTCCTTCGGAGCCCGCTATTCCCCATGGTCCTTACGGAGTTCCCAGCATCCACTACGGACTACGAGAAATAGAATTACCGGTGAGTAAATTCTTATTTTTTGGGGGGCTCAGCGCGATCACTGCTGGAGATACGCTCTAGTTAGGGAGCCCCGTCTAGCGGTGTACGCAGGATATGGTATGGGGGGGAGGGGGGGATCTCTGTGCTGTGTGATATTAGCTTCCTGTGTGTATAATACTGGAGATACACTGTAGTTAGGGAGCCCCGTCTAGCAGTGTACGCAGGATACGGTATGGGGGATCTCTGTGCTGTGTGATATTAGCTCCCTCTGTGTATAATACTGGAGATACACTGTAGTTAGGGAGCCCCGTCTAGTAGTGTACGCAGGATACGGTATGGGGGATCTCTGTGCTGTGTGATATTAGCTTCCTGTGTGTATAATACTGGAGACACACTGTAGTTAGGGAGCCCCGTCTAGCAGGATACGGTATATGGGGGGGGGGGATCTCTGTGCTGTGTGATATTAGCTCCCTGTGTGTATAATACTGGAGATACGCTGTAGTTAGGGAGCCCCGTCTAGCGGTGTACGCAGGATACGGTATGGGGGGGATCTCTGTGCTGTGTGATATTAGCTCCCTGTGTGTATAATACTGGAGATACGCTGTAGTTAGGGAGCCCCGTCTAGCGGTGTACGCAGGATACGGTATGGGGGATCTCTGTGCTGTGTGATATTAGCTCCCTGTGTGTATAATACTGGAGATACGCTGTAGTTAGGGAGCCCCGTCTAGCAGGATACGGTATATGGGGGGGATCTCTGTGCTGTGTGATATTAGCTCCCTGTGTGTATAATACTGGAGATACGCTGTAGTTAGGGAGCCCCGTCTAGCGGTGTACGCAGGATACGGTATGGGGGATCTCTGTGCTGTGTGATATTAGCTCCCTGTGTGTATAATACTGGAGATACGCTGTAGTTAGGGAGCCCCGTCTAGCAGGATACGGTATGGGGGGGGATCTCTGTGCTGTGTGATATTAGCTCCCTGTGTGTATAATACTGGAGATACGCTGTAGTTAGGGAGCCCCGTCTAGTAGTGTACGCAGGATACGGTATGGGGGATCTCTGTGCTGTGTGATATTAGCTTCCTGTGTGTATAATACTGGAGATACACTGTAGTTAGGGAGCCCCGTCTAGCGGTGTACGCAGGATACGGTATGGGGGATCTCTGTGCTGTGTGATATTAGCTCCCTCTGTGTATAATACTGGAGATACACTGTAGTTAGGGAGCCCCGTCTAGCGGTGTACGCAGGATACGGTATGGGGGATCTCTGTGCTGTGTGATATTAGCTCCCTCTGTGTATAATACTGGAGATACACTGTAGTTAGGGAGCCCCGTCTAGCGGTGTACGCAGGATACGGTATGGGGGATCTCTGTGCTGTGTGATATTAGCTCCCTCTGTGTATAATACTGGAGATACACTGTAGTTAGGGAGCCCCGTCTAGCAGTGTACGCAGGATACGGTATGGGGGATCTCTGTGCTGTGTGATATTAGCTCCCTCTGTGTATAATACTGGAGATACACTGTAGTTAGGGAGCCCCGTCTAGCAGGATACGGTATGGGGGGGGATCTCTGTGCTGTGTGATATTAGCTCCCTGTGTGTATAATACTGGAGATACGCTGTAGTTAGGGAGCCCCGTCTAGCAGGATAAGGTATGGGGGATCTCTGTGCTGTGTGATATTAGCTTCCTGTGTGTATAATACTGGAGATACGCTGTAGTTAGGGAGCCCCGTCTAGCAGGATACGGTACATGGGGGGGATCTCTGTGCTGTGTGATATTGGCTCCCTGTGTGTATAATACTGGAGATACGCTGTAGTTAGGGAGCCCCGTCTAGCGGTGTACGCAGGATACGGTATGGGGGATCTCTGTGCTGTGTGATATTAGCTCCCTGTGTGTATAATACTGGAGATACGCTGTAGTTAGGGAGCCCCGTCTAGCAGGATACGGTATATGGGGGGGGGATCTCTGTGCTGTGTGATTTCTTTATCATCCACTAGGGGTCACTGGAGTACTCTTGGGATATGGACGGGCGTAGCCGAACAAAGGCACTGAATATTCAAATTTAGGACTCTCCCCCCTCCATATCCCCGAGTACCTCAGTGTACTTTGTCAGTGTTTTTTCGGTGCTCACAGCATGAACATCGGCATTTTTCAGAAGATTTTATTAATTTTTATTTTTAATTTTTACACTTCCCGTCCCAGTTTCTGGAAAAACATGGGTCCGGGATGGTGCCGCTGCAAGGCAGCGTATGGCGTGTCGGTCCTCACAAAGAGCACCCTCACAGCCACAGGCGCTATAAGACAGCGCATGGCGTGTCGGTCCTCACAAAGAGCACCCTCACAGCCACAGGCAGCCACTGTCTCCTGCAAGCTGAACAGAGCTTACAGAAAGAAGCTCCGTCACAGCCAGGATGAGACAAAGAGCTGGAAGAAACTACAGCTGCAAGGAGCTTACAGCAGAAGCCCCGTCACAGCCAAGATGAGAAGCTGGAGGCTGAAACGGAGCTTACAGACAGAAGCCCGTCACAGCCAGGATGAAAGCCGTCACATGGACAGAGCTTACAGCAGCACAAGGTATGGTGGGGTCAGGGCGGTCAGCTCACGCTGCCGCCCTGCTGTGTGGGAAGGTGATACTGTAACCAAGTAAGTCCCAGAGAAAGGTGTGCTGCAACTTGAATTTACTGTTAAGATATGCAATCAGTATGTGTTATTGGCAGACGGGATGCAGACAGCAGCATCCCGTCTGTCGGAAGCCCAGCAGTGAGTTGGCTCGCCGTGCTTTGGTGTGGACCCCTCACCCCGCCGCTGAAGCCGCCGCTGAAGGGGTCCTGCTACGCGCAGACCGGCCGCACGTCACTCAGACGCCGGCCGCTCTCACAGCGCTGATTGCCCGGCACCACTACAGGGAGGAAGAGGCCCCGCCGAGACTCCGTGTGCTAACAGAGCGGCCGCACGTCACTCACGGACGCCGGCCGCTCTTCCAGTAAGGACACCGCACGCCGCTGACCGGAGTAGGAAGGCGCCGCCCGCTCTTCCGGACGGCTCCCCGGCGCTATACACAGCGCTCTCCTACTCTCCCTGCACCCGCTCCCCGTACGCTGCAGGTAACATTACCTCACAAGCAGCGCAGCTGCAGGAGGGGGGAGGGGGAGTAATGCCCATAGCAGCAGCAAAGGCTGCATGGGTTAACAATAGGCAGCGTTTTCAACAGTGTAATGGCCTATAACATCAGTATAAAACTGATGTTTCAGCACATTTTATATATATAATATATAATGAAGCTTTTTGCTGGCAGGGAGACTGGGTATAATATCAGTATGGACTGTGATTATATGTTTAAGCACATTTTATATATATATAATATATATATGAGGCTTTGGCTGGCAATAGGCTATCAGTGGCTTAACCTATTGCAGGTTTAACCATGTTTTCTGTTATTTTCTGTTAAGGCTGCAAGATAATAACAGTCACTGCAGGCAGTGTTCATATTAATGGAGGCTAATTAAATGCATGTATTTTACTGTATCCTACACCTGTGTTATCACTGTATAATAGGCTATTAAGCCTATATTAACTGTATAATAGGCTATTAAGCCTATACTAACACTGCAGCAGGTAACCGGTACTGTGATTTTCTGTGAAAGCATGGCATAACGGCCATTTTAATCATTGCTGTTTTTCCAGTTTATAATTCCAGAACATTCCAGCCATACACCTCTACTCCACAAGGAGGCGCAGGGGTGTTAGTGGGAATTTTTGGTTCAGGTTTTACATAAGTTAGCCATGTAATCTGTATTTCTACATAATTCTAGAACATTCCTGCCCTACATCTCTAAGCCACCAGAGGCGCAGGGGGGTTAGTAGGAATTTGGTTCGGGTTTCATATGCCCATGTGAACTGCTTTTCACAACTCTAGTTTCTCTTCACATCGAATAAATCTTTTGTTTTTTACTAAAGTTTCAGTAGAGAGAAACAACCATCAGTTTAATATGTTCAACAATAACATATATAGATATTACACACAAGTGTCTGTCTGTTGCCTATTGTGGTGTCGGTCTACATAGCGAGCAAGGCTCTAGTGCAGACTAGAAATAATTTTAAAGGCTTACGTTGGCAATTCAAATTAAAAGAGCGGTAACGGTGTCTCGGAAGTGAATCCGTCAGCTCTAACAAAAGACAGTCTTTCCAAAACGGCCAAAGTCCCTTTGGGTACCAGACTGTTTATTTTACTGGTATTATAATTTAAATGCACAATGTTATGTCAAATCTCACACCGATAACTACGTGTGAGAAGGGAACATTAGTCCAGCAATCAGATAGTGCGGGGGTTTTTGACCGCTATTGGTAAATGCGTGTCTGTCAAACTTTATAAAAACCCAGGATACATTTGGGTTACTATAATCTATGTATAAACAATGACGATCGCTGTTAAAATAAGCTACAGAGTATATCTGTAAAGCTTCTGCTAACGCCGGTTACTTTCATCGTCGCTAGTTAAGCGCGACAAGGCCAGAGCTTGTTTGCTCCTAAATTTGATACACTCATTACGCATCCAGTATCAAAATGCAAACGGCGTTTTATCCCTTATAAGCGGTGGTACAAAACAGTCACGCCTTGTAAACAAGACGCTACAGTCAGCAAGCCAGTGGTTTGATGACCTCTTTTCCAATTGTGGAACCGCGTGTTTACATGTTACATTTGCGAGGTTTCAAAACTTCAACTCAGGGTTGTCTCAGCTATTTACAGATTAAAGGGCGAAACTGCCTCTGTCGAACAGTTTGGCATGTTGCCATTTAGTCTCTGCTGCTTTTCAGCTGTCTTTATAACAGGCAGTGGTACACCAACAGAGTCAGAGTGACTTATTTCTCTCTGTTTGAGCAAAACCAAACACAAGTCACTTACTGCAGTGGGAAATGGATTTTCTGCGGTTAGTATTTGCATATTGCAGCCATATCCATTCTGGTTGGTTTATCACAGGTTCTAGCGTTTGCTAATCGCCACAACATTAACCATGTCAGGTCTACTGTTTCTTATCGCCTCGGGTATTTACCAAAGTGATGTTGGTGATGATAGCTCATCTCACATAAGAACTCTGTCTCAACAGAGTTTTCTTTATATTAGATGATCTGCTCATAAGGACTCTGTCTCAACAAAGTTCCTCTAACTTGCGTTACTAAAATAGACTGAGGTAGCAGATCAAGTTCAAAAATAATCGCATCTAATTCCGTCTAAATGATGTTAATTCTTAGGTAAGATTATAAATACGGTAAATCAAAGACTTTTACCTACTACACCAGCAAGGACAAATGTACAGCTAGTAATTAGTGCAAAACACGCACACTAGCGGTACATTGGTGTATTCACCTGTTAAGAATAATGATGTGTTTCGAAGCGATTTAGTTCGCCGCCCTTCACTTGCGTGTCCCACAGAGGGGCGAGGGGGTATATACTCTGGACTAGAGTCGCAGAGGTTCAGGAGTTGTAGTTAACTAATATCAGCGACAAAGGTTCCAAAATCACGACAGATTGCTGTCAATAAAGGTCCTGGAACTACGTGCATTTTACAATGCAATACATGCTTCGCTTTCAGTCTAACCAGGAACAGTCAGACAAGGCAACGGCAGTTGTATACACAACAACCAGGAGAACCAAGAAGCCGCATGGCAATGCGGCAGGTAACTCAAATCCTCAATGGCTCAGAACACCATTATGTGAAAATGTCAAGAGATCATTCCGTGAGTGGACATCTCTTAGACAGATGATCTCACCCGTCAGGATTTGGATCCTGAAAACTGGACATTAAATCCAGAGGTGTTTCATATGTGAGTCCACTCAAGGGGTTACCCTCAGGTATACATGATGGCATTTCGCCACAATTACAAACGCTCAGTATGTGTACAGAACGACAGATCACAAGGGCAGTGGCGGTGGAGTTTCTCACATTCGTGTGGTCATTCAGCATCGTGTATCTGGCTCCACCAGTTTCCGCTGCTCTCTCCGTTGCTAAAACGGATCATAAGACAGTTCGTCACAGTCATACTGGTGGTATCTCAAGGGTTTCGGAAAAGCTTGCTTCTCGAATTTCCAAGGAATACTTGCACACGATCTTGGCCCGCTCATAATACGTTCAAACTGTTACATCAGGGAACGTTCTTTTACCCATAGTTACCTATGTACCTATTATCTATGTACCGCACTTGCGGTTGACGGGGTGAGGGTTCAGACCGCCCTCTTAAGAAATAGAGCATTACAGTATCGGTTATACCAACCATGTTAACTTGTAAGCCGCTTAAGGCAGCTCATTATTACAAAATTTCGTGTGCTTACATAGGTTGTAAACCTCGGAAGTTTACAACATCATCCTTCAAGTTACCCGTATTCTGTTAAACGGGGTGGGATGGAAAACTGCGTTGATCTACACTAGGAGTGCAGGTATCGGTGTGGTAAACTTATATTCAAAGACGGTTGCATCGATTTGCGTCTGTACACACATTTCTACAAGGTGTCATCAAAGTTCAGACTCTATTTATCCCACCTACAGCGCCAGGCGACTTGAGGTGGGGTTCAGATTTCTTACAGTTTTCATATTTTGGACCTTTTCAACAAATGGGAATTAAGTTTCTCACTTTTTTTCTTATAGCCTTGGCTTCTAGCCTTGGCTTCGGAAAGGGTTTTTGTTTTCATATTTGGGTGCCTTGTATTCCAAGCCACCGTATTTCAGTTTTCTCAGGACGAATTCGCTTTCGTATTCTTCACATCAATATACCATTAGTGGTTTTTGTGTGGACAGCACATTCTAGAATTCTGAATGTGGTACACGCATTACGCGTTTATATATGTCCCGAACGTCTACAGTACGTGATATGAATACGTTGTTGGTTCTCTATGATACTGCCAACTGGGGTTAGCCAGTTTCTCAGCAGACATTATTCCAGTTGGATAATAATGACTACAAGTCAGGCTTACTTTAAGGCTAAGTTACAATCGCCTATGTTAGTAATAGCTCATCCCACAGGTTCTGTGGGAATGTCAGACCCAGCGGGTCGTGGAGCGTCTACGACGCGGCTACATAGCCTTTAGTGCACCACGTTTGTGCACGTTTACACGTTATGAATGGTGGCGCCATCAGCATATAGCTTTGGGCTGCCTACTGTTACAAGTATCAAACAGCTCTCCCGCCCACGAGGGAAGCTTTGGTACGTCCCAAGAGTACTCCAGTGACCCCTAGTGGATGATAAAGAAAATAGGATTTTGGTACTTACCAGGTAAATCCTTTTCTTTGAATCCATAGGGGGCACTGGACGCCCACCCAGAGCAGTTTTACCTGGGTTGTTTTAAGCTCAAGGGAGCTTAGGGTAACAAGTTTACTTGATTAATATTAAGCTCAGAGGAGCTTATAATAACACATTTTCACCGATTGGTTCAAATTATAAAGTTCTATCGGTTATGGTGTCAACTGTTTAGTTGACAGTAAGGTTATGGGTCAACATTGTTGTTGTCCGTTATGTTATGGTTATGGTGTCAACTGTTTAGTTGACAATAAGGTTATGGGTCAACTTTGTTGTTGTCCGTTATGTTATAGGTATTCTCCATTGTCAACCTCTCTATATCCTGTTCGCTCAGTAAAAAACACTGACAAAGTACACTGAGGTACTCGGGGATATGGAGGGGGGAGAGTCCTAAATTTGAATATTCAGTGCCTTTGTTCGGCTACGCCCGTCCATATCCCAAGAGTACTCCAGTGCCCCCTATGGATTCAAAGAAAAGGATTTACCTGGTAAGTACCAAAATCCTATTATTAGCTCCCTGTGTGTATAATACTGGAGATACACTGTTGTTAGGGAGCCCCGTCTAGCAGTGTACGCAGGATACGGTATGGGGCGGGGGGGGGAGGGGGGCAGGCATCGGCGCATATAGGAGATTTTAATCTGTGCTTTATGGGAATCTGAAGACCCTTTGGTTGTGATTTTTGGAAAGAAGAATTGGTTCTTACAGTAACACTTGTCAGCAGGATGGCAGGAAAGGTGTCTGCCTGTCGGGGGACCCTGGTTTGGGTTCCGGTCTGTCGGGGACCCCGGGCTTTGTTTCGGCAGCCAGTGCTGGTGTTCTATGAATTTTGTTTGTAGATTAATGGTGTCAGGTGCTCCAGCTTCATCCCTACTGCCCTTCTGAGGAGGGGTGGTGTTCCATGTAACTGTCTGGGGGTGGGGTGCGGACGCCCCTTTGTGGTGCGTTCTTGTGGCACGTCTGATGTACACCCTGCTCTGTGTTCTAGATGTAGTCGCTGCAGCCGGGAATCTAAGCTGATCTCTAAGTTCTATGAGTTGGAGCTGAATATCCAGGGCCACAAGCATCTGACAGACTGCGTCACAGAGTTTCTGAAGGTGAGTCTGTTTCCTGCACCACGTCCTATGTCGTTGCTATTGCCCTCCTGCCTTACCCGCTCTTTATCTCCCGAGCAGGAAGAGAAGCTGGAAGGGGACAATCGTTATTTCTGCGAGAACTGTCAAAGTAAACAAAACGCAACCAGGAAAATCCGATTGCTGAAACTGCCGCCAACGCTCAACCTGCAGCTCATGCGCTTCGTCTTCGATAGGTGAGTTTCAGTGGAGGGTGTAAAGCGCACTGCGCGATAGGCATTCCATGCACTAACGATGGCGGCGGTCACTTTGTCATCCGCAGGCAAACCGGCCACAAGAAGAAGCTGAACACTTATATTGGTTTTGCAGAGATCCTGGATATGGAAGCGTTCCTGGAGCAGACAGGTTGGTCATAGGGCGCATCTATCGGGGGGCCGTGACCCCACCAGTGTCTTTATAATTATGTTCTCTGCCCCCTCAGCTGATTAGTTTCTAAACATTCCCTTGGACACATTATTAGCGCTCGCATTAATCAGCGACTTCTCTCTTCTCCCAGACGTTAAATATGTGTACGAGCTGAGTGCGGTCCTTATACACCGAGGCGTGAGCGCGTACTCCGGACATTACATTGCTCACGTCAAGGACCCTCAGACCTCAGAATGGTACAAGTTTAACGATGAGGACATAGAAAAGATGGAGGGGAAGAAGCTGCAGCTCGGAATTGAGGAAGATCTAGGTAAAGCCTTTATGTTGTGAGTGCACTTATTACCCCTGACTTTCTATGGGACGTTTCTCTGAGCCGTGATTGGGTCTGGAGCGAACACCTGCGGTCATTCTAAGTATCCTGACATCACTACTGCGGGGACCCTGCTCCTCCCACTGTATAACTCTCAGTCTGTGGCTTCCTGCTGCCTCCATTCCCCTCCTCACATCATGTCACTGCCCCTGTCACATGCAGCCCTGTCCTCACTGACACATCACTCATCTCCTGATATACTCTGCTGCTGGGGACCCTGCTCCTCCCACTATATAACTCTCAGTCTGTGGCTTCCTGCTGCCTCCATTCCCCTCCTCACATCATGTCACTGCCCCTGTCACATGCAGCCCTGTCCTCACTGACACATCACTCATCTCCTGATATACTCTGTGCTGCTGGGGACCCTGCTCCTCCCACTATATAACTCTCAGTCTGTGGCTTCCTGCCTCCATTCCCCTCCTCACATCATGTCACTGCCCCTGTCACATGCAGCCCTGTCCTCACTGACACATCACTCATCTCCTGATATACTCTGTGCTGCTGGGGGACACTGCTCCTTCCACTATATAACTCTCAGTCTGTGGCTTCCTGCTGCCTCCATTCCCCTCCTCACATCATGTCACTGCCCCTGTCACATGCAGCCCTGTCCTCACTGACACATCACTCATCTCCTGATATACTCTGTGCTGCTGGGGGACACTGCTCCTTCCACTATATAACTCTCAGTCTGTGGCTTTCTGCTGCCTCCATTCCCCTCCTCACATCATGTCACTGCCCCTGTCACATGCAGCCCTGTCCTCACTGACACATCACTCATCTCCTGATATACTCTGTGCTGCTGGGGGACACTGCTCCTTCCACTATATAACTCTCAGTCTGTGGCTTTCTGCTGCCTCCATTCCCCTCCTCACATCATGTCACTGCCCCTGTCACATGCAGCCCTGTCCTCACTGACACATCACCCATCTCCTGATATTCTCTGTACTGCTGGTGACCCTGCTCCTCCCACTATATAACTCTCAGTCTGTGGCTTCCTGCTGCCTCCATTCCCCTCCTCACATCATGTCACTGCCCCTGTCACATGCAGCCCTGTCCTCACTGACACATCACTCATCTCCTGATATACTCTGTGCTGCTGGGGACCCAGAATGCGCTGTTACCATAGCGACACACTAATAATTGTGGCACATGTGAGTTGTATTCCTCCGGCTCTGTAGCTACTGCTGCGGCACCTCTGGTTGGTCACCTGCTCTGAACAACTTTTTGAAGAGGAGTAGCCCATAGTAGCCAATCCGATTCTAGCTAGCATTGATCAAGTGCAGTGTATAAAATGATAGAAGCTCATTGGCTACTGTGGGCTACTTCTCATCTCCTTCACAACGTTTGATGCACCTCCCCCTGATTTCTGCATCTGAATCAGTGACTTCTCTTTCAGGGGTAATGCAATAACTGGAGGTCTTTTTTATTTGTATCTAGCAGAGCCATCAAAAGCCGTCACTCGCAAGCCCAAGTGTGCCAAAGGCATCCACTGCTCCAGGAACGCTTACATGTTGGTGTACAGGCTGAGGACGGAGAAAAAGGAGGAAATTCAGTTTGAGGTTCCAAGTGAGTAGTGTCCTCTGGAGCTGCAGGGCTGCCCGCGGGCTGGTGCCCCAAAGGGGTATAATATAACGAGCTGACCTTCACCAGTCTGTTGCAGCAGAAAGATCTGGTCACTCTGCTCATACGTCGCCCCTGTCCCTGTTATGTTCCATGTGTCACTACGGTCCCTGAGTTAGAGATGGTCTGACTCTCCTCACACGTCACCCCTGTCCCTGTTATGTTCCATCTATTGCTACAGTCCCTGAGTTATAGAGATGGTCTGACTCTCCTCACATGTCACCCCTATCCATCTGTCACTACGGTCCCTGCGTTACAGAGATGGCCTGACTCTCCTCACATGTCACCCCTGTCCCTGAGTTATAGAGATGGTCTGGCTCTCATCACACGTCGTCCCTGTTATGTTCTATCTGTCACTACGAGTCCTGAGTTACAGAGATGGCCTGACTCTCCTCACACGTCACCCCTGTCCCTGTTATGTTCCATCTGTCACTACGGTCCCTGAGTTACAGAGATGGCCTGACTCTCCTCACATGTCACCCCTGTCCCTGAGTTATAGAGATGGTCTGACTCTCCTCACATGTTGTCCCTGTCATGTTCCATCCATCACTACGGTCCCTGAGTTAGGGATGGTCTGACAGGTTCGTGCCTGCAGTTGGGTTCCTGAGAGGGGGAGTCTATCATTTCGCTGCTGCAGCACAACGTGGTCATAGATGCAACTGTTCCCACCACTAGGATTCAGCAGACATACTGCTTCCACTTATGGGTACCCAGTGCACGAATGGTGAGAGGCAGCTGTTTCAGCTTCCAGTCCCGCAGGAGGAGTTGGGCATGACACAGCCAGACTATCCCTCTGCACGTCAGGCACTAGGTACACCATTTAGGACGGACATTTAGCGTGATCTGATGTCCTTGGAAATAGTGATGGGACGGTGGTGTTGGCTCGGAAACATCTGCTGGAGAGTCATCCGAGGTAACCGTCCTGATGTCTGTTCCGGTGGTGGTGGGGCTTCCGTTATTTCATCCCCTTTCACAGTGGAGGCCAGTGTCATGTGACTGTTTATGAAGAGAAGAAATGTGGACTATTCGGTAGCATCCCTGGTCCTCTGTCGCGTCCTTACTGCTGAAGTGGTGACTACCAAGTGGCTAAAGGTGCGAGTCCAATATCCGTATGTCCAGTTCTAGTCAGCAGACGTTTGCTGTGATCAGTTTCTAGACCTCATTGTCTGGGTAGCAGCCTCTGGCCACGGCTTACAGCGGGAGGAGATGACTCCATAGAGGAGTTCTGGTCTATAGATACCCAGTGACCAAAGCATTACTTAGTGGGTACTTTGTGCCATGGTGAGTGCCATCGGTCTGCAGGTAGCTGCATGGTACATGTCCCATCGTGTATTCTGGATGTAATGTCAGAGGTGGGTGTAGACACCACGGGACTGAAGCATTCGCTGGGAGATGGACCCAGTGTTACATGGAAACCCTAAACGCATGGGGGCAGAACACGTGTAGCGCCAACGCAGATGTAAATGTCCAACAGGGGGCTCATCGTTCAGTCGAGTGACCTAGTAGGGGTAATGGGGTTCCCAGCATGTGCTGCTCTGACCGTGCCTTTGGTTTCCCGCAGGTTTCCTCCAGAAACTGGTGGAGCTGGATAACTGTAAGTTTGAGGAGTGGTGCGTGGAAATGGCGGAGATGCGCAGAGAGAGTGTGGATAAAGGAAAAGCCAAACACGAGGAGGTGAAGGAGCTGTACCAGAGGTTACCTGCAGGAGCTGGTCTGTAAGACATTTTATTACTCCCATACAAAGCCTGCTTACCCCTACATAATCCTTTATTGCTTAGTACGCGGCCCTTCGTCCAGGTTTAAAGTATATCCATGCTTGGCCACAGGTGACTTAATTAGCACCTCCGTCAATTTGATTTATCCATCTGTGGATATACCTAACGCCTGGACGGTTGGGAACCTCTGTGTAGTATATATTCTTGCTGCCATGTGTTGTATGTTTGCCAGCGTGGAAGTCTGGGTGTGACCTCGTAGAATGCTGTTGTCTCCCCCGCCCCCCCCCCCCCCCACCCCCATCCCCCTAGGCCAGCCATGTGTCATGTGTATAGATTGTATTACTAGCCTGCAGGTCTTGTGTATGACGTGTGTGTAGCTGTGTGAGCGTTATTACATTGCGTGGTCCTGGACTTGTCTCTCTACAGATGACGCCTACGAGTTTGTGCCTCTTGAATGGCTACAGAAATGGCTGGATGAGACCACACCGGGAAAACCCATTGACAATTCCAAATACCTGTGTACGCACGGGAAGCTGCACCCCGACAAGATCTCTCTAATGAAAAGGATCTCTGAATACTCAGCAGAGATCTTTTATCAGAGATACAACGGGGGGCCGCGTCTGAAAGGTGAGCCGCCGCGTCTGCTGACTTCACGCGCTGTTCCGGTTGTTGTCGAGCTGTAAATCCCAGCATGCCTTGCCATCCCCTGGGATTGTACTTCTATCGCCTCTGGGCTGTTACTTTGTGTGTGTGCAATATATATATTATTGTATGGAAAACTGGGCTGTCACCATACTTTCTGTAAAGCGAGGTATCCCACCTGTGAGAGTGCCATTGTTTGACAGCCGAGGGTAAGGTTATACGTCTAATATTGGTCTCTTCTTACAGCCAGCTCCTTGTGTAAGGACTGTGTGGTGGAGAGGTGCCGGGTCTTACGCCTGAAGAACCAATTAAACGAGGATCATAAGACCATAGCAAACATGGTGAAAGTTACAGTGAACGGGTAACTTTTTTTCTTTTCTGTTGTTCCTGCAAATCTGTACTGACCTGTGTTAGTCCTCGTATATAACGGATTGGTTAGGAGTGTGATATTGGGAGTAGATGGGTGTGTGGGGATTGCATGCACAGTGATGTCCGCAGTGGAAACATCTCATCTCATTCTCCTCTCCAGCGAGGGCTTCTGGATAGGAAAGGGGTCCTTACGCCGCTGGCGGCAGCTGGCTGCAGATCATCTAAACCAACAAGAAGACGAATATGAACATGGTGATATGAAGATGAACGGGAACAGTCCTAAGAAAGGTAAACACTGTGTGCAACGGCGGTCGGTCTGCCATGGAGTGGCTCCGCGATGCCATCACAATCTCTCTCTATAATACAGAGGAGCCGCCGGAAGAGAAGAGGGAAGAGGACACAGAGCTGGTGTTTAATGAGGATATCGTCTGCCAGCACAGTAAGACTTTATAATAAACAATGGTGAAAGTAGTCTGTTTCAGCATACTGGGGGACATTGGAACCTTGGGGTATAGAAGCTCAGCCAGGAGTCTGAAATTCCTCCCTTAGACTAGGTGACAATCAGGTAGTCCATTTTCACGCCATTGTTGGATTGGTCCCTTTAGATGTTGAAGAGGCTTTAGATCAGGCATGTCCAAACTGCGGCCCTCCAGCTGTTGTGAAACTACATATCCCAGCATGCCCTGCCACAGTTTTGCTGTCAGAGAATGCTAAAGCTGTGTCAGGGCATGCTGGGATGTGTAGTTTGTCAACAGCTGGAGGGCCGCAGTTTGGACATGCCTGCTTTAGACTTTCCATTAAATCAACCCCACCAAGAGAATTCAGATAGAAATTATTTAAGGGATGTTTGAAAATCTATTCTCCCTATTCCTTGCCTTGTATGTGTGGGGTATTCCATCAGACATCCTGGGCTGTGGTCCACATGTGGTGATTGGTAATACCCTGAGGCAGGCATTCCCAACCGCGTTCCTCAAGGCACACCGACAGTGCAGGTTTTAGTGATATCCAGGATTCAGCACAGATGGTTAAATCAAAATAACTGAGGAACTAATTAAGTCACCTGTGTTGAAGCCTGGATATCACTAAAGCCAGGACTGTTAGTGTGCGTTGAGGACTGAGGTTGGGAAACGGCCCTGAGTTGTAGCTGGGAAAATGACAGGAGAGATTGGCAGTATTACAGGGAGCCTCCCCATAGCGTCTGCCCATTGCAGCGCACTATAGAGCCTCCATTGCTTGCTGACCATTTCCATATGGCGCATGAGACTGATATTACTGCTGTATAGTGACTTGCTCTGAAATGTTCCGTACCAGGAAACCTGTGCACATCGGAGAGTGAGAGGAGACTGATATCAGAGGCAGCCTGGTATAAGCTGAAGGAGTACTTCCCCACCGCCCCGGAGTTCCGGCACAGCCAGGAGACCTGCGCACAGTGCAAGGTACATTGCCGGCTGCTCTAATCATCTTCCCTATTGTTCCATTGTTCGGATCTCCCCCAGTGTGACCTTACCTTGCCGGCGCTCCCCCAGTGTGACCGTACCTTGCCGGCGCTCCCCCAGTGTGATCGTACCTTGCCGGCGCTCCCCCAGTGTGACCGTACTTTGCCGGCACTCCCCCAGTGTGACCGTACTTTGCCGGCGCTCTCCCAGTGTGACCGTACCTTGCCGGCGCTCCCCCAGTGTGACCGTACCTTGCCGGCGCTCCCCCAGTGTGACCGTACCTTGCCGGCGCTCCCCTAGTGTGACCGTACCTTGCCGGCGCTCCCCCAGTGTGACCGTACCTTGCCGGCGCTCCCCCAGTGTGACCGTACCTTGCCGGCGCTCCCCCAGTGTGACCGTACCTTGCCGGCGCTCCCCCAGTGTGACCGTACCTTGCCGGCGCTCCCCCAGTGTTGACCGTACCTTGCCGGCGCTCCCCCAGTGTGACCGTACCTTGCCGGCTCTCCCTCGGGCTCATTGTGTTACCAGCCTTCCGTGAGCTCGGTGTAGCCTCCCCAGCTTTCCATTCAGGTCATTTATTTAGTGGCTACCTGGATGCGTTCTGATCTGTATCTTGCACGTGTTCTTTCTCCTTAGGCTTTGGAACAAGAAGGGGAAAGACACGAAGCTCTGCATAAGAAAATAGCAAATGAGCAGAAACTTGCTCTTCCCAATTTCTTCCAGGACAAGAACCGGCTGTCTGGAGGCACTTGGCCTCAGGTATTGCCCCATGTTTGTGTGCTGCTGCTGCAGGATGTGACTGGTGCCCCCATGTATGTTTCTCACCCACCTTTCTCTCCTCTGTCCCATTGCCTGTTCCTCAGGAGGCCACCGAGCTGTACGTTGTGTCCCAGTTCTTTGTGGAAGAATGGAGGAAGTTCATAAGGTAACATTATCGTTCTCACGCTTTCTCTGCGTCTGCATTACGTTGTGTACGTTCTTCCTCTGCACGTCTCTCTTCCAGGAGGCCAAGTAAGTGCGGCCCTGTGCTGTCTCTTGGGAACAGTGTCCTACTCTGTCCTCATGGAGGCCTGATGTTCTCCTTCTCTAATGTCACAAAGGAGGATTCCAAGCTGTGAGTTTCTCCTAGATTTTATTTTTTGTGGGTGAGCGGGGCGGGTGTGTTCCGTGCTGTGTAAAGTCCCCAGGAGATGTCATTGTAGATTTGTTACAGTGTGGCTTTCCTGTGCACAGTGTAGCTCTGGTGTGTAGCCTGACAGTAACAGTGTGGCTTTCCTGTGCACAGTGTAGCTCTGGTGTGTAGCCTGTCGGTTACAGTGTGGCTTTCCTGTGCACAGTGTAGCTCTGATGTGTAGCCTGTCGGTTACAGTGTGGCTTTCCTGTGCACAGTGTAGCTCTGGTGTGTAGCCTGACAGTAACGGTGTGGCTTTCCTGTGCACAGTGTAGCTCTGGTGTGTAGCCTGTCGGTTACAGTGTAGCTTTCCTGTGCACAGTGTAGCTCTGGTGTGTAGCCTGACAGTAACGGTGTGGCTTTCCTGTGCACAGTGTAGCTCTGGTGTGTAGCCTGACAGTAACGGTGTGGCTTTCCTGTGCACAGTGTAGCTCTGGTGTGTAGCCTGACAGTAACAGTGTGGCTTTCCTGTGCACAGTGTAGCTCTGGGCTTCTAGCCTGATGGTTACAGTGTGGCTTTCCTGTGCACAGTGTAGCTCTGGTGTGTAGCCTGACGGTTACAGTGTGGCTTTCCCTGTGCACAGTGTAGCTCTGACGTGTAGCCTGACAGTAACAGTGTGGCTTTCCTGTGCACAGTGTAGCTCTGGTGTGTAGCCTGACAGTAACAGTGTGGCTCTGGTGTGTAGCCTGACAGTAACAGTGTGGCTTTCCCTGTGCACAGTGTAGCTCTGGTGTGTAGCCTGACGGTAACAGTGTGGCTTTCCTGTGCACAGTGTAGCTCTGGTGTGTAGCCTGTCGGTTACAGTGTGGCTTTCCTGTGCACAGTGTAGCTCTGATGTGTAGCCTGTCGGTTACAGTGTGGCTTTCCTGTGCACAGTGTAGCTCTGGTGTGTAGCCTGACAGTAACGGTGTGGCTTTCCTGTGCACAGTGTAGCTCTGGTGTGTAGCCTGACAGTAACAGTGTGGCTTTCCTGTGCACAGTGTAGCTCTGGTGTGTAGCCTGACAGTAACGGTGTGGCTTTCCTGTGCACAGTGTAGCTCTGATGTGTAGCCTGTCGGTTACAGTGTGGCTTTCTTGTGCACAGTGTAGCTCTGGTGTGTAGCCTGACAGTAACGGTGTGGCTTTCCTGTGCACAGTGTAGCTCTGGTGTGTAGCCTGACGGTAACAGTGTGGCTTTCCTGTGCACAGTGTAGCTCTGGTGTGTAGCCTGACGGTAACAGTGTGGCTTTCCTGTGCACAGTGTAGCTCTGGTTTGGCCTGAAGAATGGGAAGTCATTAAGAGAATCTTTGTTGTTGATCACACCATCAAAATCACCAGGAGAACAGCGACGGCTGAAGACAACAGTGTAACCACAGTCTACGTGTCTGAGCCGGGTAAGTTCTTCTCTTCAGTACTGTCCTGTTGACTCTGCTCTTGGTGACGAGTGGAGTCCTGTCCTCCAGCTGTCTGCAGACTATTAAGGTAGCTCAGGTTGGACTTAGTGACCATACATTATGGCTAGCTTGTGCAGGTCCTACACTGAGGGTCCACATGTCGTTGACTTGGCACTAGAATTGGAGTCCAGCTTGGTTTGGTCTTCAGTGGGTGCTTTAATTGGAGGCCAGTTTGATCAGGACTTGGGGGATGCTGGCATTGGTGGCCAGGTTGGGTAGGGTTTGGGGATGTTTCAAATGGAGGCCAGCTTGGGGACTCTTGAATTAGAGGCCAGGTTGAGTAAGAATTAGGGTAGCTTGAACTGGAGGCCAGGTTGGGAAGTACTCTGCTGCTTGAACTGTGGGCCAGGGTGGGAAGTACTCTGCTGCTTGAACTGGGAGCCAGGATGGGAAGTACTCTGCTGCTTGAACTGGGAGCCAGGATGGGAAGTACTCTGCTGCTTGAACTGGGGGCCAGGATGGGAAGTACTCTGCTGCTTGAACTGGAGGCCAGGATGGGAAGTACTCTGCTGCTTGAACTGGAGGCCAGGATGGGAAGTACTCTGCTGCTTGAACTGGAGGCCAGGATGGGAAGTACTCTGCTGCTTGAATTGTAGGCCAGGATGGGAAGTACTCTGCTGCTTGAATTGTAGGCCAGGTTGGGAAGTATTCTGCTGCTTGAATTGTAGGCCAGGTTGGGAAGTATTCTGCTGCTTAAACTGGAGGCCAGGTTGGGAAGTACTCTGCTGCTTGAACTGGAGGCCAGGATGGGAAGTACTCTGCTGCTTGAATTGTAGGCCAGGTTGGGAAGTATTCTGCTGCTTGAATTGTAGGCCAGGTTGGGAAGTATTCTGCTGCTTAAACTGGAGGCCAGGTTGGGAAGTACTCTGCTGCTTGAATTGTAGGCCAGGTTGGGAAGTATTCTGCTGCTTGAACTGGAGGCCAGGTTGGGAAGTATTCTGCTGCTTGAACTGGAGGCCAGGTTGGGAAGTATTCTGCTGCTTGAACTGGAGGCCAGGTTGGGTAAGAATTAGGGAAGCTTGAACTGGAGGCCAGGTTGGGTAAGAATTAGGGAAGCTTGAACTGGAGGCCAGGTTGGGTAAGAATTAGGGAAGCTGGAACTGGAGGCCAGGTTGGGTAAGAATTAGGGAAGCTGGAACTGGAGGCCAGGTTGGGTAGGAGTTTGCAGCACAATTTTTAAACGACCACATGAGTTGTATGTATTTATTCCTCAGCTCTGTGTCCGGGCTGCCGAGAAGGATTGCTGTGCCAGCAGGAAAGAGACATGCGAGAATATGCCCAGGCCACAATCTACGTTCACAAAGTGGTCGATAATAAAAAGGTTCCACTTTACTTTGGGTAATGTGTGTCTGTTGCAAAGACCACTGAGCGCGACCTAACTTGTGCCATCTCTGCAGGTCATGAAAGAGGCGGCTCCAGAGCTAAACGTCAGCAGCTCTGACCCAGAAGATGAAAAGGAGGAGCCCAGGCCTGAGGGAGAAAATGATCCCGACTTCAACCAGGTTAAGACCAAATGAATTACCCCCGCTCTCCTACACGACCCTGATCTGTATATAGCTGTAGTGAATGCATAAGCATTATGTACAATTTGCTGGATCAAACAGCGCCACCTTGTGCCGAAGGAGGATAGTGCAATACGGAGAATCATAATACCGCCTCTTATGCAGAGGGAGGATAAATGTCCTGCATGTTATTTGCCATGTGGCTTCTATTATTGCTTTCTGCTGGGACATACAAAATATTGAAGGTTCCTGTTTTTGTCCAGGTCAATGGGGCAGCAAAGAAACAGAAGCTGTCCAGCCAAGGACAAGTCTCTTACCAGAAGCAGGGGATCCGACGGAGCACGAGACACAGGAAAGTGAGAGGAGAAAAGGCTCTGCTGGTCTCTGCTAATCAGACATTAAAAGACCTTAAGATCCAGGTAACGTTCCACCCTCGGACAGTTCAATTAGGCGTTGTGCTGGGGGGCACTGGAATGGTGGCTATGGGGCCTGTCTCCGCTCCTCTCTTCAGGAGGTGAACCTAGGCCTGGTCCTCAGCGCCTCTTTATTTTCTGTGTTATCTGTTGTCCCTGTACGCCCTGTATACAGCCAGGTAGGGAAGCTCTCCGGGGTCTGCTCCTGGTGACGTATCACCGTCCTATGGCTGTAACAGTGTCCTGGTGTGTCCGCAGATTATGCACGCCTTCTCCGTGGCTCCGTTCGACCAGAACTTGTCTATTGACGGGAAGTGTTTGAATGACGACTGCGCCACTTTGGGCTCGCTGGGAATTATTCCCGAATCTGTCATTTTATTAAAGGTATTACTAAAGCTCTTTACCTGTCTCAGCCATGAGAGGCATGGACCTCATATCTTCATCCTGCTGACTGCGGTACAGCGGTATATAACTCTGATTTCATGCCCTCAGGCTGACGAACCTATTGCGGACTATGCGGCCATGGATGATGTAATGCAAGGTGAGACGCCACTGTATAGAGCCTGTGTATTAGCTGGGGGGGCTCCCAAAAACCTGTATGTAGGACGTATCAGATGGTGGATGTATATTGCAAATAAATGAATTGTAGTTCCCACTTTACGAGGAGTCCTGGGAGCAGCCTGTACCGGACATAGGGAAGGGTCTATGTATTTCTCCTTCATCCACTAGGGGCCACTGGAGTGTAGTTACAATGGGGAGATAGTAGGTGGTATTGGTAGCTGGCACTTTAAAAATTCTCACACTGTGGCTAGCTCCTCCCCTACTATCTCCCCTCCAAGCCAGTCTTAGTTAAGTGCCCGAGGTAGCTGGTTCACTTGGGTTTAGCTGAAGAATTTTCTTCTTTTTTCTTTATTATTTTATTTTTCTTACACACACTCACAGACTGGCAGCTCTGCCACTGCCAGTCTGCACCGTGGGAGCTGCCGGCGGGGTCCCATCGCAGCTGCGTGCGGCTAGGGATGGGCCCCGGCTGAGGGAGACACTGAGCTCTCCTGAGTTGGCGGACACCGCTGCGTGCGGCGCGTGTCGCGGCCACTCCATCCAGCAGAAGATTCCGGCAGCATGGCAGCGGTGAGTATCAAAAATGGTCGGACACCGCTGCGTGCGGCTTGTGTCGGGACCACCCCACCACAGAAGATTCCGGCTGGACGCCGCTGCGTGCGGCGTGTGTCGGGGCCGATCCACCAAGAACACAGTGGTGAGTGAAGTATACTTTATTTGTGGTGGCTATGTATGTTTTTAGAGCAATCTGTTTATTGTTGTACAACCCACTCCAGAAGGGCTCTCTGGGGCTGTAATGTACTTTATTGTATCCTTACCTGTCCTCCTCATGGAGAAACAGACAGGATGATTGGGGGAGGCTGAGTATGTGTTTATACAACCCTGACTGAAAAACGGGTGTGTGTCATTCTGATAACCCTCTGCTCCCCCAGCTCCCCGCACCCCCCGCACAGATCCCCACTCAGCGCGACTCACAGAGCCGGCACAGGGATCCCGCTCGAGCGCAAAGCAATGTTTAAATTTGGCGCCTTGTACGGAGGGGGCGGAGCTAAGTCCCGCTCTGTAGAGCGAGCTCAGCGCTCCCTGCTCCCAGGCGGCGACTCGCGCTCTGTTCAGCGCAACACTCCCCGGCGGCGGCTAGCAGATACAGGGCTCTACTAGCGCTGTATAGCGGGCTCAGCGCTCAGCGCTCCCCGGCGGTGACTCGCAGGCCCAGCGGAGGGTACAGCTCGCTTCCCGCTTAGTTTTGCAATAAGGCGCCATAGCCGGGGGGCGGAGCTAACTCCTGCTCTGTACAGCGGGCTCAGCATTCTCCGCTCCCCGGCCACTGTTATAGTGTAATAGGCATTTATGTGAGTTTAATGCACATGGTGCTGAGGAGAATGTGATATAGTCAGAGTGGCTCAGCACTAATCCAGTTATCCACTATATAGATTTTATCGCATAGCCCAGAGGAGTTTCACTCTGGCGGCCATTTCCTCCCTGCACAGACCTGGCTTCATATTTGCAGTGTCTCCTATAGCCCAGTGGGCTAATCTTGCATACTCAGAGACAAATACAAATAAAGTCCCAGGTATATTAACAGTTAACCCGCTTTACTCAGCGGGCTCCCAGGTCTCCCCTTCGCTAGGCAACAGCTCTGGGATTTGTAACTTTTCGATACTTCAGGCTGCTGAAATATAGATACATTCCTCCTGCAGTAGAGTCCTCTACCCAGCATTTTCCTACTTGCAAATCAGGGAACCTGCTCTATTACAGTAGCTGGGACTCAGCTCAATAATAATTAAAAGGATCTACTGTGCAGTATTTATTTACCTACGGTGTGTGTGTATATATACATATATAGTTATGTTTGTGCATGTATATATATAGATATATATATTTAAGTGCGTGTAGGTATGTATATAGATAAATCCATAAAATACCAGATATAGGGGATAAAAGCCTACGGCCACACCACCCTGAACACGCCCGATCTCGTCTGATCTCGGAAACTAAGCAGGGTCAGGCCCGGTTAGTACTTGAATGGGAGACCGCCTGGGAATACCAGGTGCTGTAGGCTACTTCCGCAATGTTTTCTAATAACAACATCTTGCACATAACATTTTCCCCCATCTTTCTCACAGGCTGGTCACCATTTTGAAAAGCCAGCGGAACCTCAGAGAAACATCTGGTGCACCTTAATTAGCGGTACACTAAATACAGGGCGGGGTGTTGCCTTCCCTTTATTATTCCTTGTTGTCACTAGTTACTAATGCTATTTGTAATTGTGGAATGCGTGTAAGGCATCAGACAAATAGCGCTGCGGCTCAGTACGCTAGTAGCGGGTATCTGAACAGGGGTTTGAATCCAAACAAAACTTTAAGGAGAACTCCTATAGCCTAGGGCTAAGACTCCTGTCCCACAGCGCAGCGTTGCTGGTTCAGGTCTCCGCTGCTCCAGAAAGTTTATTTTAATCGTATCGGTCACTACACATTATAGTGCAGACCTTACGTAGGGCTCTGTTTATTTAACCCACCTTTTCTCCTTTCGTTTGTCTCTCCTGGGATAGTCGAAGAATTCCCTCTTAGGTGTGAAATATGCGGCGGAGCCATCTGCTTCGCCCTCCACGCACCTGCACACCCCTGTTTGATCAATGATGCAGGTAATGTCACTATTAACCAGACAATAGCTCATCAGGTAAGCCCTTGGACTTTGGTTTCCAAGGTCACAGGATCAAATCACAGCGGGACCAAACACACCTTTCCAAAAAGAAACTTTGCTAACATTCCATGCATTACTGATGTCTGTTTTCTGTGGATCTGAACCAGTGTCTCAGAATATACAGGTACATAATACAGCAGTTCATCTGATACTGCAGGTAAAGGAGGAGGACACGTCAAGTCCATCAGGGTTCCACGCCATTGACGAAAATGACAGCGACTGGTTCAGTTTCGGATGAGCTGGGCAGGCTCCGGTAGGCGGCCGACAGACACCCGAATACACAATATCAGGTATCAAACAAGGTTTGTTTTCCTATCTTTTCCCCGCAGATGGCAGGAGATGGTATCAGAACCTCTCTAGGGTATACACCTCGGTGTATCGCCGGTCCATCAAGCCGCCGTTTTCCTGAGGCAACCTTGCTCAGGGATCCATCGACATATGCGGCAGCATGGTTCTACCGTATCCGGAGCAGGTAGGTTGGGGAACAATTGTCCTCTAGGTTACAGGATGCTTCGCATCAGGATCAATTGATACTTTGATACAGGTCAGAATCACGATTCTGCTTTATGTTCCTTGGAGGTCTCCATGTCTACAGACTCGGACCCTGCATCTTCGCTTGGGCTGTCTTAACCCGACGACCTCTGGGGCTGCGACAGTGACAAGTAAACATGAAATCCTACGGGGCAGATGGTTCTGGGGAAGGAACTTTCTGCAGGATTTCTCGAACCAATGGAGGTAGGTCCACTTTGATTTCTCCTACTACTGCCCCAGCTCCAAGACAGACCTTTACTGGTCTTCCCTTTAGATTTTTTCGTGCCCTTTCAGGTTTTTGACTCCACACGGGTGATATCTTCGTCGCCAGGGGTTCTCAGGGTAAAAAGGCTGAAGCAGAGGTTCAACATCCTCAGTCCAGTCTGATTTTATGTCATCCTATACACCCATTACACCTGCAGGGTCCCAGGGTAGGCGCAGGTCGATGGGAGAAGGCTTGGGCGGTTACAACCGTCTCAGGAGTCCCTCGGCATGGGTCGGCTGATTTACGATGACAAGAGAGTCATACTGCAGGCTGCGCTCCATAGGTTTCTAACCGCAAAGGGTGTTGATCCCTGTTTTACACATATCATTTGAATTAGGACAGTTCTCAGGCCTTTGTTTTCTTTTCACGTTCCGAAGCCAAGTGGCTCGGACAGGCCTATTCTGGCCTTACAATCCTTTTAGTCTGTGATTGCTAGTTTAAACAAGAAAGGGAGTTTTACGTGTCCCTTGTCTTCAGAGATGCCTGTTTACTGATTTCCGTTGGACAGGCTTTTCTCAGATTCCCCCTTAACAGGATTCTCATTTTCACTGTAAGTCCTTTACTCTTCTCTCTTCCGCTCCCACAGAGTTTAGGAAGATAACAGAATAACTCTTTTTCAAGGGCAGTGGGTGACGTTGGTTCCCTAATGGGACAATTTACTGCTACTATCCCACTCTGTACATTAGGTGGCTTCTGAATATCCGGAGGATCCACGAGCTTCTGATTCGACACAGATCCAATTTATGCTCCGCATAGACGTTTCTCAACACGGTCCGTCAGAGGTTTTTTCATTCCTCGGCACCAGAGACTCTATTTCTTCAGTCAAGTTGCGACGTAATGAGTGGTCGCCTCCATTCCTCTCGGAACGGGGGACAACAATCTTGTTTCCAGATCAAGCCACCAGGTCAGACTCCTGGGTGAGGGAACATGCCCCGGAGTTTTGTCAGCTGGTCCGCTGTGGGCGGAGATTTCGGATCGACCTCAGGGCGTTCTGACTGACTCTTTAACCCTTTATTACTCTCGGACGGCAGTAGCCGTGGAGGCCCTCAGGGCTCCGGGGAGTTTTCTGGTTATTCTATCCTGCCTCCTTTTCTATTTCTACTTCATGTTCAGTAACACAGGAGGGGATTATGCGTGCTAGTCCTCTCGGTGGCGCTGGTTGGGCCACGCATGACTTGAAGATACAGATACGCCTGTTGTCAGTAGAGGAGCCTTGGCTCCTACCTCGACTGGACTGTCTACTTCAACAGGCTCCTTTTTTTTTTTTCTCCTTGTTCAATTTTACACTGGTTTCGGTTACCCGTGTGACTGTTCACGAGACCTCAGAAGGGAGGAGTTCCCTAGTTCGGTTAGGCCTACTGGGCTCCGATTTCAGAAGTCTATTACCTCTTCTCGCTTTTGCCACTTTGGGAAAACTTTATGGAACATAATGAAGATAAAAGGGGGTTTTTCCCCCTTCTTCCAGTTACCATTCATCTTTGGTTTCTCTGGGAGGTTTTTTGCTCCGCTGCGCTTCAAACCACACTGACCGGAATTTTAGGTCTCTGCCTTTTTCGCTTTTCTTCCAAATGAGATTAGCCTAGCGGCCGTAAGTTCGGCCTCTTGTTCAGGGAGTACTCTATTGGCAACTCCCCGGGCTCGGCTTCGGCCTCAGCGGTCGTTTCTTCCAGAGGGGAGGTCCATTTTTCATATAAATCTGACACTAGTGGTTTTCAATCCTCTCTGAATGTTGTCAGGGCTCGTCAACTCTCTCTACAGAGGTCTCAGGCTATTCGATGAAGTGTTTTTTCTTCTTTGCTCTGGACGATGCTCCCGTACTAAATAGCCGGGGCCCCAGCATATGCTGGACAGTTGGATACATCTGATCATCAGACAGTCTTCTTGGCGGTTACTAGGGAACCTCCGTTTTCCAATTCAGCGCGCTTTACGCGCATTGTAAGACCTTCGTGGGCAGCCGCCCGCGGGGTCTCCATGAATATTTTGTCGGGCGGCTACTTGGTCAAACCGACATTCGTTTTGTCAAATTCTACAAGTTTGACACTTTTACGGCCTCTGCATCACTGTTTGGCCGAGCAGTTTTTACAGGACTCTCAGCGCTTTCCCACCCGTTTTTTGGGAGCTCTGGGACGTCCCCATTGTAACTACACTCCAGTGGCCCCTAGTGGATGAAGGAGAAATCAGGATTTTGGTACTTACCGATAAATCCCTTTCTCCGATTCCACAGGGGCCACTGGACGCCCGCCCAGCGCTGTTTCTCCTGATTTTTGTTTGATTAACGATTGCAGATCACCATATGACTGCTTGTTGGGTTCAGGCTAGCCTGGTTTTTTGTCAGGTTCTGTTCCAGGTTTAGTTTGTGTTCGCCTGGTTTACAGGGCGTCGTTAACCTCCTCTACCTTACGGTTTGTTTATTACAGCTCTCCTCGGGCACAGTTTAACGTAGACTGGCTTGGAGGGGAGATAGTAGGGGAGGAGCTAGCCACAGTGTGAGAATTTTTAAAGTGCCAGCTACCAATACCACCTACTATCTCCCCATTGTAACTACACTCCAGTGGCCCCTGTGGAATCGGAGAAAGGGATTTATCGGTAAGTACCAAAATCCTGATTTCTGGCAGATGAGGCCGCATAGCGGGACGCAGTATTCCCCTTCCCGGTAGCGGCAGGGGCGGCGTTCCCCCTTCCCGGTAGCGGCAGGGGCGGCGTTCCCTCTGCCCGGTAGCGGCAGGGGGCGGTGTTCCCCCTGCAGAAGGTCGGTGCTTTGTGTGGGTGGCTGTAACAGAAATAACCTGATAGTGATAACCTTTCTATAGTCTCCAGCCTTGTTGTGTCACATTTATTGTGTATTGTACATACGTAGTAACATGGACCCCCTCTCTCTCGCTCTCTGCAGTTTGTTTGCCAGAGGAAGGATTTAAAGGTATGACCTGAGTATTTGGTCTCTGACCTTTGCTGCTTTGTGCTTACCTAGTAATGATGGTCCCCAGGCAGGATACTGCGCTGCCATCACCTCGTTCTAGAGAATAACCGTCCTTTACCTGTCTCGTTTCCAGGGACGGGCCTGCTGGGACATTAATGCTGCGATGACGCTACACATGGCGCTGTCCTCGGCTAGAGAAGAATTCCTGACTGACGTCTCTTCCAGGAGGTTGTGACCTCTCCCACTCCGACTGATGCCTTACAATGAACATAGCAGATTGCACTGAAGGACTGCAGATGTAGATGGAATCATTCTACTTTTTATATGTAAATAAAGAGGATCGTATCAAGGGGCAGCGCATATATTATATATATATAATTATACCTTGTTTACACTGGGGTAATTCCATTCTGTGCAATGTATCCCACCACAGCGGCTTCTGTCTCGTGTAATATACATTTACAGTTGTGGGTTTGATTTCTGGACGGCTTGAAACATTAAACAAATCCAACTCTACTGGTGGTCACCCGTGTCTCTTAATGGGGGGCGTCAGGGATGAGGAACTTTTTATGTATAGAAGTGTCCTGATTGCCGCACAAAACTGCTGGACCTGTTGTATTTTGTCCTCCACATTGTGTGTCAGGATAGCCTGTGTGTAGCCAGTGTGGGGGTAACTCTACTAAATATAATCGTTATGGTAGACTTACCGTTGATAACTCTATTTCTCCTAAGTCCACAGTATCCACAGGATAACATTGGGATATGAGGTAGCGACAGCGGATTGGCACCAAACAAAGCTTTCGGCCTCCCAGAATGCAATGGGCCAGTCCCTATATTCCCGCCTCCTTGCTCAGGCAATTCTGTTTTCCAAAGCTCAAGCATCATAAAGAGCCCTAATCAGGTGAGAACACACATGCACACCCTTCCGTACAAGAAGGAAGAGGTTAGTGAGTGAAAGGATCCTCAAATCAGATGCGTCAGGGTGGGATCCCTGTGGATACTGTGGACTTAGGCGAAATAGAGTTCTAAACGGTAAGTCTACCATAACAATTTCTCCTGCATGGTCCACATGTTATTCACAGGATAACATTGGGATATCCCAAAGCAATTTAATGGAGGGGACGCTCCTGATTGTACAGGAGTAGCATTCGCCCGAATTCAGCATCATGAGAGGCAAAAGTATCCACGGCATAATGTCTATTGAATGTGTTAATGGAAGACCATGTGGCTGCCTTACATATCTGTTGTGCTGCCCATGATGGACCTACCTTACGAGTAGAGTGAGCAGAGACATTAGCCGGAACAGGGAGATCAGCCTGAGAATATGCTTCTGAAATCGTCATTCAAAGCCACCTTGCCAGTGTCTGCTTATCAGCAGGCCATCCCCTCTTGTGACATCCGTAGAGAGCGAAGAGAGAATCTTTCTGACGGCACTGGTACGATCCACGTAGATCCTTAATGCACGGACCACGTGCAGCGATGCATCTCCCGCAGAAAGGCCCGATATCTGGAAAGCCGGGACTACAATTTCTTCATTAAGGTGGAATCTAGACACCACCTTAGGAAGATACCCAGATTTAGTTTCGAGAACTGCTCTATCTGGATAAAAAAAAAAATCAGAAGGAGGACGACGAAACAATGCCACTAAATCTGATACTCTTCTAGCTGAAGCCATAGCCAGTAGAAAGAGAACTTCAGCTGTCAACCATTTAAGATCCACTCGTTTTCGTGGTTCAAATGGGGCAACTTGAAGGGCCTTCAGGACTAACCTTAAGTATCAAGGCACTGTAGGAGGAACAAAAGGAGGTTGAATGTGCAGCATTCCCTGAAAGTGTGCACATCCTGTAAGTTGGCAATTTTCTTTTGGAACATAGTCAATGCTGATACCTGTACTCTCAAGGAAGCCACCTTCAAACCTTTATCCATTCCTGCCTGAAGGAGTGCTAGGACTCTGGAAATTCTGAAAGACCTAGGATCAAATCTCCGGTTACTGCACCACTGAATATAGGCTTGCCACATTCTGTGATAAATGCGAGCTGAGGAAGGTTTCCTTGCTCTGACCATTGTTTGAATTACCTGTTGTGAGAATCCTCTTGCTTTCAGGATGGAAGTCTCAAGAGCCACGCCGTAAAAGACAGTCGATCCAGGTGCTTGTGATAGCAAGGACCCTGCATCAGTAGATCTGGACGTTGAGGGAGCAGAAGTGGAGCATCCATCGACATTCTCTGTAGATCTTTGTACCCATGCCTTCTGGGCCATGCCGGAGCTATTGGTATCTCGGTGCCCCTTCCTTGTTTTGCCTTTTGCATCACCCTGGGTAACAGGGTGATTGGTGGAAACATATGCCAGACGAAAGTCCCATCTCGCTGACAGGGCATCCACAAAGATCGCTTTGGGATCCTTTGTTCTTGACCTGTATGCAGGAACGTTGTTGTTCTGACGGGACACCATGAGATCTATCTCCGGTAACTCCCACTTGTCTACCAGAATTTGGAAGACCTCGGGGTGTAAAGCCCATTCATTTGCATGAATGGCGTGTTGACTGTGAATGCGCTTCCCAGTTTAGGACTCCTGGAATGAACACTGAGAACAAGGCTGGATGAAGATGTTCTGCCCACTTTTACGTGTGACTTGCAGTCAAAACACAATGAAGGAGGCGAGTTCCTCCCTGATGGATGAGGTACGCACTGCCGTTGCACTGTCCGAGCAGATTTGGACTGATTTACCTGAAGGATGTCCTTTGCCTGAATAAGTGCCATATATATGGCCTGAAGTTCCAATATATTTGACGGGCAACTTTCTTCCTTGGTCCACTGGCCCTGGAAGCAACTCCTTCCTCCCTCTGCTCCCCAGCCCTGAAGGCTGGCATCTATTGTCAGACTTTCCCAATCTGATATCCAAAAAGATCTCCCTTTGTCCAGATGGGATGTCTGTAGCCACCAGGCTAATGACCTCCTCACTTCCAGAGGAAGGACCATAGTCTGGGTTTTTATTGTCTGATGAAAACCATTCCATTTGGAAAGGATCAGACGTTGCAGAGGCCTCGAGTGGAACTGACCATACTTCACCATGTCGAATGTCGACACCATCAACCCCACCACACGCATTGCCGCGTGAATGGATACCCTTTAACTGTGTAGCACCTCCTGAATTTTGGATATTTTGTTCAGAGGTAAAATTACTCTCTGAAGACTCGAGTCCAACACAGCTCCCAAGTGAGTCATCCGTTGTGATGGAACTAGGGACGACTTTGCCTAATTTATGAGCCAACCGTGTCGCTGTAAACAAGCTATTGTCTGTCGTAGATGACACTGAAGCAATTCCTGAGATTGGATATCCAGGAATACCATAAAACTCCCCGGCTCCATGGCCAAAATAATGGAACGTAAATTCTCCAAATGAAACCGAGGCACCCAAATGTACTTGTTCTGCACTTTGAGACTGAGTATGGGCCGGAACGACCCATTTGGCTTCTGGACTAGAAACAGGTTGGAATAAAACCTTATATTTGGAAGATACTGCACAGGAAATATTCAGTGTTAAAATATGATCTTTAAATTCCCAAAATACAATGATAGAAATAAAGAAAGCCATGCTTTCTAATCCATATTCCATTTGGTAGTGCACCCTGAGTCAGTATTGAGACAAAGAACAATATACAGGAGAGAAGGAGACTCTTTTGTGGGTGCACTCTTAACTTAAGACAGTATAAGAAGGTTCAAGATAAATTTATAATAATTTTATTGAAATCACATAAAATAATCAGTAGTAAGATGAATAAGTAACAATGAAATTAATACAAATATTAGGTAACAGTTTCCGGCTGTCTGGATTAAACCAAAATCATATTTAGGAGTTTGCCTAGATAATAATGAAAATATAATAATTCACGGATGAGTCTCTGTCATGTGCCTGTGCAGGATTGTAATAAACAAATGGCCCAAGAAATGATTGCTGTTGTGGATTCGATGTAATAATTATGCAGCTATTAGTGTAACAAAAGAACAGAGTGAAGAAGCATAAAAGAGGTGAATCTGCTGTCGGTGTTAGGCACTGAGCATGTGGGTCCAATTTGTCCTCTACTAAACGGAGTATTCCTCAGCGGTCTCCCACTTGAGTACTGACCCAGTCCAACACTGATTAGCTTCCAAGATCGGATGGATTCGGGCGTTTCCAGTGTGGTATGATAGTAGAGAAAATAAGCAACGATCTGAAGCTCTGTAATCGCTGCTGAGAGTTCACAAAATTTTAAAAAGGTAAGTATTGACGGTATTATACCAACAGGAAGAGCTAGAATGGATCTGCTGCCAATGTTAGACGGGGTAAACCCCTGAATCAATGGTGAGAGTCCATGAAAACAGATGTAGAAAGAAAGGAGAATTGAGAAAAAATAGGTACACAATGGTAACGGTCCTATTAGACGGATTAGTTCAATTCCTATGAGCTTTAGACCAGAATATATATATGTGTGACATATATAATTTGTCAATTTTAAAGAGAAAATGGAATTAACGCCATATGGCGGTGCCAATCCTGAATGGATGGGCTGAATCCGTTATCTGTACAGTCAAACTGATCTTGGTGGCTATGCCATTATAGAACAGAGTATACTGTATTCAAAAAGTGTCTAGAAAGTATCCATTGTTAAGCAGTGGGAAGGGAAAAACCTTATATCTAGAGCTCATGCAGTGTCCCTTGGAGCTGCTATTGCATAGGGACAATGTGATAGAATAGCTGTCAAATATCAGAATTAAGCAATTAAACACCAAAGTAATTGATTAATAAACCACCTAACCAAACGGTTATAACCACACTGTATATACAAGTAAGTGAATAGTGTCAGCATATGCAGCAGTAATAAGATTCCACTATCAATATCCTAATAATGCTAGTGCTGGAAATATACTGACAGGTTTCACTGGGAAATTGATATTACCCGTGATCCGTGTGTGGAAGTCAGGCGGGATGTCCGTCTGACAGGCTGTAGCTGGAATCGGTCTGTGAGTCGAGTGGAGGTGCTGCTGAGCTGACACGCAGCTGACCACAGGGCGCAGATAGGTGCGGAAAGATGGCCGTGGCTCCGAATAGCCAGAAGTCACACTGAGGTCAGAGAATGTTCATTTGACAGGCTGTAGCCTGACTCGGTCTGTGAGGCGAGTGGAGGGGCTGATGGGCATATACACAGGGCGCAGGCAGGTGCAGAGAGACGACCGTGGCACCGGGCAGCCAGAAGTCACACTGAAGTCGGAAGACGCGTTTCACCCGTCCACCGGGCTTGATCACTTCCTGTGGTGCTATGGGTCCATGCAGGCTTTAACCTAGTCTGTGCCGGCTCATGACCAATCAATGGAGGGGTGTGTTCCTAATTGGCAGCTGGGATTGTTGAGCTTCTTTAGAATAGGCAATGAATTCTGCCCAAATCAAGCTGAGCTTGGCAGGGGAGCCCCATACGTGAGATCACACACAAAATAAGAGAGAGAGGGAGGAAGGTTAAGTAAATGTTAAAAGCAAAACATAACTTTACTTAAACCTTCTCTATCTCTCATTTTATGTGTGATATCACGTATGGGGCCTTCTCATACTGTCTTAAGAGTGCACCCACAAAAGAGTCTTCTCCTCTCCTGTATATTGGTGGTCATTCCAAGTTCGCTCGTTGACGATTTTCGCTATGCTGCGATTTGTTGCTAAATGCGCATGGTACGCAGCGCGCATGCGCTAAGTTGTTTAACTAGAAACTTAGCAGTTTTGCTGTTCGTGCGGCGCTTTTCAGTCGCACTGCTGATCGGTAAATGATTGACAGGAAGGGCGTTTTTGGGTGGTAACTAAGGGTTTTCCGGGAGTGTGCTAAAAAACGCAGGCGTGCCTGGGGAAACGGGAAGTGGCTGGCCGAACGCAGGGCGTGTTTGTGACGTCAAAGCAGGAACTAAACGGACTGAGGTGATCGCAATCTAGGAGTAGGTCTGGAGCTACTCAGAAACTGCAAGGAATTATTTATTAGCAATTCTAATCTTTCGTTCGCAATTCTGCTAAGCTAAGATACTCCCAGAGGGCGGCGGCATAGCGTGTGCAATGCTGCTAAAAGCAGCTAGCGAGCGAACAACTCTGAATGACCACCATTGTTCTTTGGAATAAAACCTTGTCCTCGTGCAGGAGGAACTGGAATTATCACTCGTGACTGAAGCAACTTCTGAACTGCCTCTTGCAAAGCCCTGGCATTCGTTTCCACTGAAGACGGGCTGGTAAAAAAAAACATTTGAGGAGGGTGTTTCTTGAAAGCCAACGCATAACCGTGAGGCACCGCTTCTTGCAACCAGGCATCTGTTGTAGACTGCTGCCAGATCTGTGCAAACTGAAGAAGTCGGCCTGCCACCCTGGGGTCCCCCAGGTGGAGGCCTGCACCATCATGCTCATGGCTTATCTTCTGATTTGGAAGCCGGTCCTCTGGTAGCCCAATGCTTTGTAGTCTTACCAGACTTGTCAGATTGAGAATGTATGCCATAACACTTTGCTTTTCCTTGAATACAAAAGTACAGAAAAACTGGAAATCTAGGCTTAGATTTGTATATGGAAGGAAACTTCACTTTCTTGGAGTCCGCTTATGATTCCAAATAAATGGTTTACTTAAAACCATTTTCTCCTTGTCTGGGGCAATCATAAGGCCAGCCATGGCTTCAGCCTGGATAGCAAAAACATTGGCAGCCTGGGCTGATGCATTGGAGGATGATCTCTCAATGGCAGAGGGCAAAAATCCCATATTGCACATGTTAAACAGGCGGCTATTTTTTGGGAAGCCGTAGACTTGGATATGGGTACAATTGCCTCTCAGGCATCAGCCTCAGCAGTAGCCGCTCACAGAGCAGTTTAGCTGCATATATGGAAAGCTGACTCAGAATCTAAGCAGGTTCTGGAGTCTTTGCCTTTCACTGAAGATATTCTTTTTGGTAAAGAATTAAACAGTATTTTGGAATCCAATTGGATGACATGCGTTTGACAGGACGGTTCCGTACGAAAGCACTCACCGCTTTCGCGTCCCGTCCCCAGTACATAGATTGGATGTTCAGGTCACACGGGACCTGACCACATAGGGAATTCCCACTTACCGTCAGTAACCGCCTGTTACTGACTCCACCCACTGCGCTGTGGGTGGGTTTATGCTGCCACCACCAAACTCCTAACCTGCCGTGGCGTTTGGAACCACGGTTCTGCTCTGTATGTGCCGACACACTGCGTTACCACACCTGTGTGGTGGTGACGAATCCCCACTAGTCACCTGACTAGACCGCTGGCGGAAGGCAGTACTTGGAGACGTTAGGTGCTTCCCTGGACAGCCGGAGGACGGGGCTATGTTTGGCATAACCCTGTAGGTCACAAGATGAAGCAATCTTCTTGAGGCAAATGATGTTTATTTGCTCAATAATAGTCTTAAAAAAGACTCTTCCCTATTGCTAGGGGCAACAGCAATACAGCAAGATGTTCCAGTAGAATGAAGATGGTACAAATACACCCTGGAGGCACGCAGGCCTCCTTTTTATGTCAATTTTCCACACAGTACCACAGGGGGTCATGTCCCCCCTGAGTAATTTCCATCCATCAGGAAATCTTACAAAATACAAATAAATAAATAAAACAATTTCCTCTTTCCTGGCACACACAAAGTTTTGTATAATTTAAACTCCCAATTCCTACCACCTGGGAGTTTACACTTCGCCATTGATAAATTTATCACATAGCTTCAATATACAAATGTTTCTGTCTCATTCACATCTCCAGGCAAACCCAGTGTTTGGGATTACAACAGGAAAGGCTGCAACACAAACAGTCTTCCTACCTGCATCTGCCATTCAGGGTTCGTATATCAATTAAATCAGCTACAGGATGAAACAGGTTCCAAGCCCATAGACTTTATATATGGGATAAGGAGATCCCCCTTGATTAGCATCTTTCTCTAAGGAACTTACACATCAAAAGGTATTGTCATTCACACCTCTCTGCTAGGACAGGGCCATTAGCATGCCACTCCCTATTTCCAGAGAGACTGATATAGTAAGTGCATTTTCCCCTTTAAAATACAGGTGACCATATCTTGAATATAAATACAGTTAAACATGCAATCCTACAATTGTGCACAGAGCACTACATATGACGTGTTAAAACACATCCTTAAACATACTTTTAAACAGTCCGCACCCAGCGCCGTAAGTACGTTTAACAGTGACGCCAAGTGCCTTTTGTCCAAATGGTGCCTGGCAGCTGAGGATTAACCTCTTCAGTGCCGCGGCCGCCATTACACGTGTGGCTGGTTAGTCTCTCCGGTCACATTCCTCCCCCCCAAATTCAAGCGGGAAACCAGGGAGCCATGTCCCAACGATTTGACTCCTGGTCCCGCAGTCTGTTGGGTTGAAGGGGACGCTACCTGGGGGGGGTGGGCGCCGGCCTAGACAGTTCATCCATAGTGCAGTGGGCCTCTCTTCGTGGGTGCACAATGTTCAAATAGTCCACCTGAAGTCCAAGTTCAAGGCTCCACCACAAAAGTCTGTCCAATTCCCCCAAGGTAGGTTGCAGCCACCTAACAGGTGGGTGGAAAGTCACCACTGTGGGGGGCCAGTTACACGAACAGTAAAAACTGGCCCAATGTACACGCAAGTGTCCACCTGAATTCCAAGGCTCCACCACAAAAGTCTGCCCAATTTTTCCAATGTAAGTTGCAGCCACCTAACAGGTGGGTGGTAAGTCACTACGGTGGGGGGCCAGTTACACACAAGTGCCACCCAAGGTGTCCCAATTGTGGCATACCCCTCCTCCCCCCATAGCAGTATTCTGCTAAAACAGGCCACAGGGTGCTCCTGCCCATATGGCTCCTCCTGGCTCGGTACTGCTCCCAGTCCGTGCAGTGGCGCAGTAGTTCGTAACACACAGTCCTGGTCAAGAATGTGCGCCATCAGCACTGGAGCGGGTACCAGAGCCTCCTTCAATGACTGGAATGCCAACTCTCAAGCGGGTGCAAAGTCCACTGTCTTGGGGATGCCCTTCCTAGTCATCTCTGTAAGGGGGTTCACTACAGGACTAAAGTCAATGACAACGTGTCTGTAGGGCCTTACAGGTTCTAAGGTCAGTACTGGTCTGGGTGATGTGGGTCGGGGACAGCCTCTGGTTGCCTCCACCCCCTCTGGTTTGGGCCTACCCCTGTCTCCTCCCACATGGTGCCCCATGCACTGCACCTCCATCATTTCTATCTGGCAACTGTCTGCCCTAACTGTCAGACCTGCCCTCCAATCCTCCTCTGTCGACCTATGACTCGGGAAACCTACCCTGTCACCTAGGCCTACTTCTTCCTCCTTGTCCGCTACCTGTGCCACAGTAATGGCGGCCAGACCACCAGCCTCTGGATCCTGTGTGGTATCCACTACAGGGAGGCTGCGTGTCTTCCCCGATCTACTGCGCACAGGCAGGGGACCTGCTATGTCCACAGCAACTTGCTGTAAAGGTTCTCCTATGGGCAGAGGCTCAGAGACAACACAACCGCTGGAGTGCCCCAGCTGCCAACGCGTGGCACCAGCCTTACAGTTGGTCTGGGCATCATCTGACATTCCAGACCAGGGTAAGCTCTGTGTCAGGCACTTCAGGGTACGGTCTATCTCTGGCTGTCCAAAGGGGTTTCACTGGCAACCGACACCGGATGCGCAGGAAAGTTCTCTGGGAGGGACCAGTTGGACACGTTCCCTATCTGGTCTATCCCCTCCCACTTTCCTGTCTGCCCTGTACCTTAACCCTTCCCGCCAGGTCAAACTTCCTGCCCCAACCCTGTCAAGGCCGCTGCCAGAGTGGCGTCTCATGCCTTTCAGGGATGGGTCAGAGAGTTGAGCCTCCCTAAACTCCTGCCTGTGGCCCTCAATCTCTCCTAAATTGGGACACTCTACAGGGGGATCTAGGTGGGGACTACTAGGGTCAGTCTGGTAGGGGTCAGTCACTGAAAGGTCAGTGTGGTTTCTCATACTCACCGCTACAGTTGGCAACCCACTTGGGTCAGGAGCATCACTGGGCACCTCCACAGGATCAAACGAGCTGGAACCGACATCCTCTGCGTTGCTAGGGGACGTAGGCATACCAGAGGCAAAAGGCATGCGGGGTCGATGTGCCGATCTAGCCGCTGTAATCTTTTCCTCTGGGCTGGTTGATGCTGTGGTTGGCTGTGCTGGCAGTTGTCTAGCAGCTGTAGTCTTTTCCGCTGGGCTGGGCTGTGCTGGAGTAGCTGATGTCAACAGTGGTTGTGGAACTTGACTCCGGGAAATGGCGCCAGCAAACGTGGTGACGATCCCACCACCCAGATCATTTCCTAGGACCACATCAGTTGGGAGACCATCCATGACGGCAACTTCTCGCAACTCTGGTCCAGCTCCCCAGTCCATGTAGAATCTTGCCATGGGAACCTCTTTCTCTGTTCCATCTGCCAGGGTGACCTTGGCAGTGCGACCCTGCAATACTGCAGCAGAATCTATAAGGTGGGGGCTCACCACAGTGATTGAGGCCCCAGAGTCTCTTAGGCCTTCCCCCTGCAGGGGTCCCACGTGGACCGGCTGCAGGTGCCTCCACATATTGTGTAGGGGCTGTTTGGCCATGCAGGTGACTCTCTCCGCAGAGTGCACCTGTTTCCCGCCACACTCCATCGGACTGACTTGAGGGGGAACAGTCTCTGTAGGTTCATCTCTCGTCAAACAAGCGATCCGGGCTCCAGCTCTCGGATTTGGGGCACAAGTCTGGGGTGCTTGGGATGCAGGACAGTTCATCCTCAGATGTCCAATTTTCCCACAGCCTTAGCACTTCTTCTCCAGTCGTGGCACCGATTATCTCTTATCACTTGCAGGGACACTGCGGTGCGGTTGCTGGCCAAGAGCACCCGGATTGGAGGATGCTTGTCTTTGGGGGTGATGAGCTGAAGAGGGGGGTCCCCTTGGTGGTACAGTCTTTTGGAGCTGGCTGCTGGCTGGGCGCTTCTGCCCCTGTGGCCGAATTGCCACATACTTGTCTGCTAACTGGGCAGCCATCTTTATCCTGGGTGGCTCCTGGTCTAGCACCCACTCCTTCACTTCTGGGGCGCACCTGCGGTAGAACTGCTCCCTGCAGATCAGGTCAATCAGTGCGTCCCATGTAGTGGCTTCAGAATCCTTCACCCACTTCACCACGTACTGCTGCAGCTGGGTGGCGAACTGCTCATGGGTGCAGCTAGGATTCTTGGGCAAGTCTCTGAACTTTTTCCTGTAAGACTCTGGGGTGATGAAGAATCTCTGGAGGAGGGCCTTCGCGACTAAGTGGGAGGAGCTATGATTAGGGGGAGGAGTCATGATTCTTAAACTGCCCCCCCTAAAAGTTAAGTCTAGATCCGCCACTGGGTCTTTCCCTCTTTATTCCCCTCCATTCAGATGTCGGGGGTTTGTATTATTTCACCTGTACTGTGTGGGTTCTGCTGTATCAGAATGTCTGACAAAATGGCCGCTTGTCCCTCATGCAACACAAAGTTTTCCCCTTCACTCATCTGATCGTTGCTGTGTATTCCGTGCTCCCTTCCCTCCCATAGGAAGTAGTACGCAGGAGGCACAATGGTTGGTCTCTTTTAGGGAACTTATAACCAATATTAATTTGGCTACTACCAGACAAGTAAGACAGATTGAAATATGTGGAAATGATGCTGACCACAGACCGGCTCTTCAGCTCCCCCTGCTGGTCTGACATAAACGCACATGTACTCCATTCTGACTCTGAAAATGACATGCCAGATATGGGAGAGGGTCAAGTGAACGCAGACACTGCTGGTCTCCTGGTGTAGAAGCCCTACTATGAGGAGAGTGAACTTGAGGAGGAGGAGTTTTTAATGTAAAAACACAATCTATGGCCACTTCTCCCGTCTCCAGGGAACTGAACACACTTTAAAAAAAAAAAAATATTCAAACCCCAAAGCGGTTATTGCATTACTTCCCGTTTCCCCTGAGGATAGGAAGGTGTGGGATAACCCTCCGATTGTGGGCACCTCGGTGTCCAGGCTGTCATGTTACATTGTATTACCTGTCGCCCTGAAAAACTCGGCTGGCCGTAAAATTAAGATTACACTCAAATCCATTTACACAGCTGTGCGCGTCGCACAGAGGCCCCCCATTACCTACGGATGAATCACTAGGGCCACGGCTAAGTAGTCTGGTAATGTAATTGAAGGGTTTCACGCTGTGTCTCAGGAGGATATCCTGACGGGGTGGTATTCATGTGACCGGAGGTGCACTCGCCCCTCCCTGCCGGCGTCTGTATGCTGACCTGACCACCGGTCAGCCATACTACACCCATCCTGACGCTACTGCAACATATCCAAAATGCTGCTAACTTCATGAGTGAGGTGCTCAAGCAGATAGGCCTTCTTAATGCCCGTTCCAAGGCTATGGCGGTCTCAGCTCGCAGAGCTCTATGACTGCAACAATGGAGCGGATGCTGATTCCAAGTAAGGTGTGGTAAATCTTCCTTTCTCTTACGTCCTAGAGGATGCTGGGGACTCCGTAAGGACCATGGGGTATAGACGGGCTTCTCAGGAGACATGAGCACTTTAAGACCTTTTAAAGGGGTGTGAACTGGCTCCTCCCTCTATGCCCCTCCTCCAGACCTCCAGTTAGATTCTGTGCCCAGATGAGACTGGTCGCACACTAGGGGAGCTCTACTGAGTTTCTCTGGAAAAATTATTTTGTTAGGTTTTTTATTTTCAGGGAGCACTGCTGGCAACAGGCTCCCTGCTTCGTGGGACTGAGGGGAGAGAAGCAGACCTACTTAAATGATAGGCTCTGCTTCTTAGGCTACTGGACACCATTAGCTCCAGAGGGTCGGAACACAGGTGTCGTCCTCGCTGTTCGTCCCAGAGCCGCGCCGCCGTCCTCCTCCTCACAGAGCCGGAAGATAGAAGCCGGGTGAGTATAAGAAGCAAGAAGACTTCAAAGGCGGCAGAAGACTTCAGATCTTCATGAGGTACCGCGCAGCGCGCCATTGCTCCCACACACACACACACGAGGCACAGCAAGGGCGCCCTGGGCAGCAATAATTACCTCATAAAAGTTCACTGGCACGCATAGATACTGCATGGGCAGTATATACAGACCCCCGCCAGTATAAATATTAGTGGGACCGAAGCGCGCCATCGAGGGGGCGGAGCTTAGTCCCTCAGCTCTAACCAGTGCCATTTTCTCCACAGCTTGCTGCAGAGACGCTGCTCCCGGACTCCCTCCACCGCTGTATACAAGTATCAGGGTGCAAAACGGGGAGGGGGGGGGCACATTAATTTGGTGCTAGTGTGATACAGAAAGCGCTTACAGGTCTGGGACATTAATATTTCAGACCGCAGTGGCGCTGGGTGTGAGCTGGCAAACTCCCTCTCTGTCTCTCTAAAGGACCTTATTGTGGGTCTGTCCCCTATATCCCAGTGGGTGTCAGTACGTGTGTGTCGACATGTCTGAGGCGGAAGGTTCTTCCAGAGAGTATGTGGAGCAGAATGTAATAGTGACTCCGTCGGCACCGCCGACTGCTGATTGGGTAGACATGTGGAATGTTTTGAATGCAAGTGTGGCTTTATTACATAAAAGGTTGGACAAAACTGAGTCCCAGAACCAAGCATGGAGACAATCCATGGATATTGCTGTGTCACAGAACCCATCAGGGTCCTAGAAACGACTCTTTACCCAGATAGCAGACACTGATACAGACACGGATTCCGACTCCAGTGTCGACTATGATGACGCTCGGTTACACCCAAGGGTGGCCAAGAGTATTCAGTACATGATTATTGCAATAAAAGATGTATTACATATCACAGAGGACCCTTCTGTCCCTGACACACGGGTCTGTATGTTTAAGGAGAAGAAACCGGAGGTAACATTTCCCCCATCCCATGAGCTGAATGCTCCATTTGAAAAAGCTTGGGAAACTCTAGACAAGAGACTGCAGATTCCTAAAAGAATTGTTATGGCGTATCCTTTCTCACAGGCCAGGTTACGGTGGGAATCATCACCCACGGTAGATAAGGCTTTGATGCTGTGACAGGACGGTGCCGTACGGGAGCACTCGCCGCTTCCGCGTCCCGTTGACTGCGCACAGAATGGAAGGTCAAGCCGCACGAGGCCTGACCACATAGGGGATTCCCGCTTACCGTCAGTAACCGCCTGTTACTGACTCCACCCACTGCGTTGTGGGCGGGTTCTTGCTGCCACCACCAAACTCCTAACCTGCCGTGGCGTTTGGAACCACGGTTCTGCTCTGTATGTGCCGACGCACTGCTTTACCACACCTGTGTGGTGTCGACGAATCCCCACTAGCCACTTGCTAGGCCTCTACCGGTAGCTGGCGGAAGGCGGAGCTTGGAGACGTCAGGTGCTTCCCTGGACAGCCGGAGGACGGGGCTAGGTTTGGCCTAACCCTGTAGGTCACAAGATGAAGCAGTCTTCTTGAGGCAAAGATGTTTATTGCTCAAATAACCTTTAAAAAGGCTCCTCCCTATTGCTAGGGGCAACAGCATACAATTAGATGTTTTCAGCAGAAGAAGATGTTACAACTACAACTCTGGAGGCACGCAGGTCTCCTTTTTATGTCAGTTTTCCACACAGTATCACAGGGGGGTAAGCCCTCCCTGTCTTCTCCAACCAATCAGGTTATTTTACAAAATACCAATAAATCACATTTTACAAGGATATAAGTGCAATAAAACAATATCCTCCTTCCTCTGACACAGACGTTTGGTATCAGATTAACATTCACTATTGATAAATTTATCACATAGCTTCAAAACACAATGTTTCTGTCTCATTCACATCTCCAGACAAACCCAGTGTCTGAGATTACAACAGGAAGGCTACAATACAAACAAACAGTCTTCCTTCCTGTATCTGTCGTTCGTATGTCAATTAAATCAGGTACATGAAACAAGTTCCAAGCCCATAGACCCAGTGATTAGCATCTCTCTCTAAGGAAATTACACATCAAAAGGTATTGTCCTTCACACCTCTCTGATAGGAAGTGGCATGCTAAGGGCCCTGTTCCATTCCCAGAGGATAAGACATGATTATTCAGACATCTATAATAGTAAGTGCATTTTCCTCTTTAAATATACAGATGACCACATCTTGAATATAAAATACAGTTAAACATGCATTCCTGCAATTGTGCATAGAGCACTACATATGACATGTTAAAACACATCATTAAACAAACTTTTAAACAGTCCGTGCCCAGCGCCGTAAGTACGTTTAACAGTGACGCCCAGCGCCCATTGTCCCTTAATATGGCGCCGGGCACGAGGGTTAACACCTTCAGTGCTGCAGCCGCCATTACACGTGTGGCTGGTTGGTCTCTCCGGCCACACTCCCCCCCCCCCCATTCAAGCGGGTCAACCAGGGACCCATGTCCCAACGATTTGGGTCCTGGTCCCGCAGTCCGTTGGGGTAAAGGGGACGCTACCTGGGGGGTGTAGGCTCTGGCCTAGACAGTTCATCCATAGTGTAGTGGGCCTCTCTTCGTGGGTGCACAATGTTCAAATAGGCCACCTGAAGTCCAAGTTCAAGGCTCCACCACAAAAGTCTGTCAAATTTCCCCATGGTAGGTTGCAGCCACCTAACAGGTGGGTGGTAAGTCACCACGGCGGGGGGCTGGTTACAAACAAGTGCCACCCAAGGTGTCCCAATTGTGGCATACCCCACCTCCCACCATAGCAGTTTCCTGCTCAAACAGGCCACAGGGTGCTCCTGCCCATATGGCTCTTTCCGTCTCGGTTCTGCTCCCAGTCCGTGCAGTGGCGCAATAGTTCGTAACACACAGTCCTGGTCAAGAATGTGCGCCATCAGCACTGGAGCGGGTACCCGAGTCTTCTTCAATGACTGGAATGCCAACTCGCAAGCGGGTGCAAAGTCCACTGACTTGGGAATGCCCTTCCTAGCCATCTCTGTCAAGGGGTTCACTACAGGACTAAAGTCAATGACAACATGTCCGTAGGGCCTTACAGGTTCTAAGGTCAGTACCTGTCTGGGTGATGTGGGTTGGGGACAGCCTCTGGTTGCCTCCACCCCCTCTGGGTTGGGCCTACCCCTGTCTCCTCCCACATGGTGCCCCAGGCACTGCACCTCCGTCATACCTATCTGGCAACTGTCTGCCCTAACTGTCAGACCTGCCCTCCAATCCTCTTCTGTCGACCTATGACTCGGGAAACCTACCCTGTCACCTAGGCCTACTCTTCCCTCCTCGTCCGCTACCTGTGCCACAGTGATGGTGGCCAGACCACCAGCCTCTGGATCCTGTGTGGCATCCACTACAGGGAGGCTGCGTGTCTTCCCCGATCTACTGTGCACAGGCAAGGGACCTGCTATGTCCACAGCAACTTGCTGCAACGGTTCTCCTATGGGCAGAGGCACAACCGCTGGAGTGCCCCGGCTGCCAACGCATGGCACCAGCCTTACAGTTGGTCTGGCCGTCATCCGACATTCCAGACCAGGGTAAGTTCTGTGTCAGGCACTTCAGGGTACGGTCTGTCTCCAGATTACTGCCCAAAGGGGTTTCGCTGGCAACCGACACCGGTTGCACAGGAACGTTCCCTGAGGGGACCAGTTGGACACATTCCCTATCTGGTCTATCCCCTCCCACTTTCCTGTCTACCCTGTACCTTAACCCTTCCCGCCAGGTCAAACTTCCCGCCCCAACCCCGTCAAGGCCGCTGCCAGAGTGGCGCCTCATGCCTTTCGGGGATGGGTCAGAGAGTTGAGCCTCCGTAAACTCCTGCCTGTGGCCCTCAATCTCTCCTAAATTGGGACACTCTACAGGGGAATCTAGGTGGGGACTACTAGGGTCAGTCTGGTAGGGGTCAGTCATGGAAAAGTCAGTGTGGTTTCTCATACTCACTGCCGGAGTTGGCAAACCACTTGGGTCAGGAGCATCATTGGGCACCCCCACAGGATCAAACGAGCTGGAACCGACATCCTCTGCGTTGCTAGGGGACGTGGGCATACCAGAGGCAAAAGGCATGCGGGGTCGATGTGCTGATCTAGCCGCTGTAATCTTTTCCTCTGGGCTGGTTGATGCTGTGGTTGGCTGTGCTGGCAGTTGTCTAGCAGCTGTAGTCTTTTCCTCTGGGCTGGGCTGTGCTGGAGTAGCTGATGTCAACGGTGGGTTTGGAACTTGACTCCGGGGAATGGCGCCAAAAAACGTAGTGACGATCCCACCACCCAGATCATTTCCTAGGACCACATCAGTTGGGAGACCATCCATGACGGCAACTTCTCGCAACTCTGGTCCAGCTCCCCAGTCCAGGTAGACTCTTGCCATGGGAACCACTTTATCTGTTCCTTCTGCAAGGGTGACCGTGGCAGTGCGACCCTGCAATACTGCAGCAGGATCTATGAGGTGGGGGCTCACCACAGTGATTGAGGCCCCAGAGTCTCTTAGGCCTTCTCCCTGCAGGGGTCCCACGTGGACTGGCTGCAGGTGCCTCCACATGTTGTGTAGGGGCTTTTTGGCCATGCAGGTGACTCTCTCCGCAGAGTGCACCTGTCTCTCGCCACACTCCATCGGACTGACTGGAGGGGGAACAGTCTCTGTAGGCTCATCTCCTCTCGTCAAACAAGCGATCCGGACTCCAGCACTCGGATTTGGGGCACGAGTATGGGGTGCTTGGGATGCAGGACAGTTCATCCTCAGATGTCCGATTTTCCCACAGCCGTAGCACTTCTTCTCCAGTCGTGGCACCGATGATCTCTGATCAGTTGCAGGGACGCTGCGGTGCGGTTGCTGGCCAAGAGCACCCGGGTTTGAAGATGCTTGTCTTTGGGGGTGATGAGCTGAAGAGGGGGGTCCCCTTGGTGGTACAGTCTGTTGGAGCTGGCTGCTGGCTGGGCGCTTCTGCCCCCGTGGCCGAATTGCCACATACTTGTCGGCTAATTGGGCAGCCATTTTTAAGCTGGGTGGCTCCCGATCTAGCACCCACTCCTTCACTTCTGGGGCGCACCTGCGGTAGAACTGCTCCCTGCAGATCAGGTCGATCAGTGCGTCCCATGTAGTGGCTTCCGAATCCTTCACCCACTTCACCACGTACTGCCGCAGCTGGGTGGCGAAATGCTCATGGGTGCTGCTAGGATTCTTGGGCAAGTCTCTGAACTTCTTCCTGCAAGACTCTGGAGTGATGAAGAATCGCTGGAGGAGGGCCTTCGCGACTTCGTCGTAGTTCCCACAGTCCTCCGTCGCCACTCCTCGATAGGCCTCCAAGGCCTCTCCATGCAGAGTGGGCACAAGGTGTCTCACCCACTCTGACTTGGGTAGATCGTGTAGTTTACAAGTCCTTTCAAAGACTTGCAAATGTCCATCAATGTCCCCATCACTGTCTGCAAACTTGGCAAACTGAATTCGTCCTGATCTGTGTACAACAGCTGACAACAGCTCCCGGGGTACCACGGCCTGTGGTGCCCGCTCATCACGCCACATCTGGATGATGATCAAGCGCTCTTGCTCTGTTGCCCTTTCCCCCAATTCCGCTAGCCGATCTGCTAGGGTATCCGGGCCGCCCCCCCTGGGACGTTGGGATCCTGGCCCTGCTAGGGATTGCTGGGAAACATTGCTGCTGTGAGAGAGGGCGGGGCTTGTGGTTCTCACCGGTTCCTCACGAAGGTCCACTGTTGGGCCGTCCTCTGCGATGCTGACGCCGTCAGTGCTTTCCGCCTCCGCCCGATGAGACTCCTCCCAGCTCCTGAGCGCCGCCTTCATGACGCTTCTGGACGCGTTGGAAGGGATATCCACACCCTTCCCCTGGCATACGATCTCCAGATCCTCCTTGGACATTCCGCTGAATTCCGCCATCTTGTGCGTTCTCCTGCGCTGCAGTTACTCCTCTCCTGAGTAACTCGGCTTCTCCAATCAGGTGATGAAAAGCCGCCTGGGATTATCCCACCACTATGCCACCAATTTCTGTGACAGGACGGTGCCGTACGGGAGCACTCGTCGCTTCCGCGTCCCGTTGACTGCGTACAGAATGGAAGGTCAAGCCGCACGAGGCCTGACCACATAGGGGATTCCCGCTTACCGTCAGTAACCGCCTGTTACTGACTCCACCCACTGCGTTGTGGGCGGGTTCTTGCTGCCACCACCAAACTCCTAACCTGCCGTGGCGTTTGGAACCACGGTTCTGCTCTGTATGTGCCGACGCACTGTTTTAACACACCTGTGTGGTGTCGACGTATCCCCACTAGCCACTTGCTAGGCCTCTACCGGTAGCTGGCGGAAGGCGGAGCTTGGAGACGTCAGGTGCTTCCCTGGACAGCCGGAGGACGGGGCTAGGTTTGGCCTAACCCTGTAGGTCACAAGATGAAGCAGTCTTCTTGAGGCAAAGATGTTTATTGCTCAAATAACCTTTAAAAAGGCTCCTCCCTATTGCTAGGGGCAACAGCATACAATTAGATGTTTTCAGCAGAAGAAGATGTTACAACTACAACTCTGGAGGCACGCAGGTCTCCTTTTTATGTCAGTTTTCCACACAGTATCACAGGGGGGTAAGCCCTCTCTGTCTTCTCCAACCAATCAGGTTATTTTACAAAATACCAATAAATCACATTTTACAAGGATATAAGTGCAATAAAACAATATCCTCCTTCCTCTGACACAGACGTTTGGTATCAGATTAACATTCACTATTGATAAATTTATCACATAGCTTCAAAACACAATGGGGTACATTTACTAACATTCGTATTTTCCGAAAAATGGTTAAAGTTCATTCACGAATGACATCGACAGTGTAAACCTGCAACTTTTTGAATTGATTACGATGGATTTACTAAGCTGTCGTATTCGTATTTTTGGTGTTGTCCGATGTCGATGTCATTCGTGGTTTTCTGGTGTATAATGCGGCCGATTTTGTTATTTTGCGGCCGAGTTTAATGTGTTTTTTTACGAATGCGTCACATGTCTGTTACGGCAGTGTTTTTCCATTACTGCCGCGTTTTTTTCCTAAGTTTCGTTTTTGTCACTTGTCCGTGATTGGTTGTATTCGTGGTGGAGGAGTGTCTGTGTACTTGACTATAAATACGCCCCAAACCGACCGCACCTCGTGGGTTTAGCTAGTGGAGAGGAGAGAGGAAGGTGTTGTTGGTGTTGGAGATTTCTGTGGAGTTTTTTGTGGTTTGGAGGCGGAGTTTTGTGATTGGTGAGTGCTGTACTGTGTGTGTAAGTTGTTTTGTCATACTTGTTGTTCTGTTATTTAAAAGTCTGTTAACTTTTTTGTATTTTGTCTTTTCTTTTCGTCTATAGTCCTTGTTTGTGAGTGAGTGAGTGAGTGAGTGTTTGTTTGCGTGTGTGTGGTGTGTAGTGGTAGTGGAGGAGTGTGTTATTTGTTTTTTTTTCTCTGTGTTTTTTGTGTTGTCTTAAGATTATGTCACAGTCAGAGGTGAGTGTGGTGGAGGAGGTGAGTGAGAGGGAGGAGGTGAGTGAGGTGGAGGAGGTGAGTGAGAGGGAGGAGGTGAGTGAGAGGGAGGAGGTTAGTGAGGAGGAGGGTGAGGTTGCGGCTGCGTTTTCTAGTGATACTGATAATGATGGTGTTGTGGCTCCGCAGCCACGCACCAGTACAAGGACGGGCCGCAATGTAAAGTTTAGTTACGCAGAAAACATGGCTCTGGTGCGGGAGCTGATGAAGCATCAGCGCCAGTTGTTTGGTTCAGATGCATCAAAGGTGTCGACCCGCAGGAAGAGTGTCCTGTGGGGGAAGGTTATTGCTGCTGTGAACAGTGAGGGTGTGGTGAGGCGGACCGAGGACACCTGTAGGAAACGTTTCTATGACATAAAACGCCGTGTGAAGGCCAAGATGGCTAAGGAGGCAAAATCTGCTTGGCAAACCGGGGGAGGACCCCCCTTCCGAGCGTCTTATAAAGATTGGGAGGAGCCAATACGTCCGCTGATTCCGCCAGAGGTGGTTTCTGCACTTCATGTCCAAGATTCGGACCGGCCAAGTGCGGATGGTGAGTTTATTTTATATTTATAATTTTTCACATCTGTGCTTTGTACTTTTGTTGTAAAATGTTTCCTGTGTGTTGGTCCACAAATGGGTTGGTGATGTAGTGCAGGCCAATCCACCCTGTGTTTTTCCATCTGTTGTCCAACTACAAGTCCCATCATGCCTGTTATAATGTTTAAACTTAGGGAATGTCAAATGTGTTGGTGGACATGCTGGGAAGTGTAGTTGCACTACATATTGTCAGACACAGGTTGTGGTTGCTTGGTGTATTGTGTGTGTTAGTTATGTTTTTGTACTAATTAGACTCAAATATTTGTTGTGCTTTTTCTGGAAACACAAACAATTTGCCTTGTTTTGTGCGGTTTTTGTAGGTTGTAAAATTTAAGATTATATATTTAACAAAACCAACTATTTGTGTTTGTAATTTTTTAACAAAATTTAAAAACAGTTTTTAAAATCATGCAATATTGTGTTTTTGAAAAGCTACGACATATGTGTTTTAAGTAGTCTAATTATGTTCATATCGCCATTCTTCTTCTTTGTACAGTACGCCAGAGAAGCAGCACATCCAGGCCACAGCCAACCCTGCCTAGAGCTGATGATGGTGGGAATGCAGGTAAGTTATTTCTGTACCCACATCTTAGCCATTAACATAAAACACAAGAAATGTAATGTCAATACTATCACACAGGTTCTTCGTCTGCTCCACGCACACAAAGGCGCCAATCACAGGCCAGCCTTACTGTGGCTACAAGGCCACCCAAGAGGCCCCGTGTCCAGGCTCCTACTGCTGCTCCTGCACCTGCATCACCCCCCCAAAGGCGCATCTCTGCAGTGGCTGCGGTGCCACCACTGGCACTTTTGGCAAGCCCCCTAAGTGTAGATCCACATTCCCCACAGTTGTCTGGTGAGTAATGTTTGTAATGTTTTTATTTTGTTTGAGTAAAAACAAGGTGAAGGCATAAGGAACTGACAAAACACTGTTAGGTCGAAGATGATAAAGGCAGCAGTACAAAAATTAAAAGTAATTTTAGACTCCACATTTTGGACATGCTTGCCTTGTGTCATTATCACCTTGAACATATCACTGCTTTAGAAATGACTTATACCTTCTCCAGGTATTGACATCTGCCCCAGTGTTAGTTTTGTTAAAAATTGAAAAAAAATTGTAAGCAACTTTGCTTTAATAATCGACTGCAAGCAGATGCTGTTAGCGTATTGTTATGATGATATGTGTGAAATTACAGTGTCCTGAAACACAAATTTAATTTGATAAATATGCTCAACAACACTCAAAACTTCCAAAAAAATGTGAAACTAAATTTGATCAAAATAATTCCAAACAAACCAAATCAATACATACGGCAAAATCCAACATTAAATAACCTGGTTAAGTTGTCATTTTTTGACCACAATCTTAGTGTACTTCTTTTTTTTTTTTTTTAATAAAAGTTTTTTATTGAAGCATCATCATGTCAATTTAACAACATTGTGGTGAAACATTACAACGTTTTTGAAAGATGGTCTATCATCATACAGTGCCACATACATCACATTGTCATGTTATCAGTAAATAAAACGTTTTCGTATCAATGTTGTAAAACATATTCTTATTCGTCAAATCACATTAATTGAGAATGAAAGTCAAATTAAACTTAATGTATGTGGATGCCTGCCGTGTCACCAGAGCCCCACCCTTCCTCCCCGTCCTTCCCCCGGGCACTTCAAGTTTTACGCATAACCAAAATGCCCCATTTGAGATTTGACATTAACTAAGTGTAATGTCACAGGAGAATTGGAGGGTCATTAGCGACCATCTGAGACATATACCAAACTGTGTCCTTGAAGCTATTGTGAATTTGGGTCCTTAACGGAAGTGACAAAGTAGCTATATATGTCTCCCATGTTAGAAAGAACCTCTCAACTTTATTTTCTCTATCCAGTATCACCTCCACCCACTGCATCCTAAATAGGTAGTGTAATTTGGCTTTAAAAAGTGCCAACAGTGGCTGAGAGGATTGTAGCCAGGTTTGTAGGATGGTTTTGCAGGCCGCTGCTCCTATAGCCAGCAGGAGCCTTTTGCCCCCATGTGATGTACGAGTATTGGGAGGAAGCATACCAAACAGGGCCCATTCAGGTGTCATGGGGATGTAACTGATCAGGCTGTCGGTAGCATATTTCCTGACCTGAGTCCAAAAACCTCGGATTACGGGGCAATCCCAAAGACAGTGGAATAAATCTGCTGAGTTGGCTCCACACTTGTAACAGTTGGAGTTTGATGAATTACCTATTAAGAAACTCCTGTTAGGGGACAAGTAGGCTCTGTGCAGTATATTTAGAAACATAGTGATATATGGAGAGTAAGGCAATAGTGCACATGCTCTGGTATGTGAGCGAAGTATATCATTTGATGATGTGTTTGGGAGTCGTGAAAGCCAAGGAGCTAAGTTCGTGGAAGATTTGTCTGGTATAAACACTTGCCGTATGCAATTGTACGTTAAGGATATGGCTTTTTGTGTCAAGCTTTGACTTTGGAGTAGTATGTCTAGTGGGTTGTTCCAGTCCAACATTGTGAAGGGACGTATAATGGAGCTAATGTAGTGTTGGGCCTGTAAAAATGCAATAGGGTGAGCCGCCATCCATGGATGGCGTTCCCCAGCATCCTGGAACGTGGAAGGCCTCTTTGCCGACGTAGAGACCAAATCCCTCACAGTCCTCACACCCTGTGTCTGCCAACTAACAAATGGGTGGGAAGCCTGTCCATTCTGAAATTCAGGATTATCTACAAAGGTGAGAAAAAGAGATTTGTATGCATTTAATCCAAATTTGTGTCTTAGTACATGCCAGGTTTTCCTAGTGTGCCAAAGCAATGGGTTATCCCGTATTTCCTGTGAGATTTCGCAGTCATGTACATGAAGGAAACTTGTGAGATTAGTTCCTTCCAAGAATTCCCTTTCTAGTGATGTGTTCGCATAAAGATCCCGGCCGATTAGCCAATCTTTAATATATCTAGTATGAGCTGCATATGAGTATAATTGGACATCAGGAAAGTTTATCCCCCCATTATGTTTCATCTGTTGTAATTTGTTTAGCCCTATCCTTGGATGTTTTCCCTTCCAAATAAATTGTCTAAAACTACGATTAATCGACTTTTCGTCTTTGTTCGAGATCACATAGGGAAGTGCCTGTATTAAGAACATTAATTTTGGGAATGAAATCATTTTAATCAGGTTTGCTCTGCCTAAGTATGACAACCACAGTCCCTTCCACCCGTCCAATTCTGTTGCTATAGAGCGAATAACATTGGAGAAGTTGAGACTGTAGAGGAGAAAAGGGTTGTGTGAGATTTTAACCCCCAGGTAAGTAAAGTGTTGATGTGACCACATTATTGGGATGGTGGATTTAAAAGAAACTCGAGAGGAGGGAGTTCCAAGACGAAGCGCCACCGATTTAGACGTATTGACTTCGAAGCCGGACACCTGTCCATACTTAGTTAGAAGAGAGAATATCCTATCCAGGGATTTTGCTGGATCCCCAACAAACAACAAAATGTCATCCGCGAAAGCGGTCAACTTTATTTCTTTTTGACCAATTTGGATCCCCTTAAAGTAATCTCCATCTTGAAGAAGTCTAAGTAATGGGTCTATAGCTAAATTGAATAAAATAGGGGAAAGGGGGCAACCCTGTCTTGTACCCCTAGACATCACTATGGTGTTGCTACTGTATCCATTTATTAGTAGGGAGGTGGAGGGATTTGTATAGATGTATTTTATAAGGTTAATGAACATTGGGTCAAATTGCCGTGCGTTAAGAGTTCCAAACAAATGTGGCCATAACACAGTGTCGAATGCTTTGGTCGTATCCAGGTTTAAGAGAATATTTTGGGTATGTGGTTCTCCATGAGATTTTACCACCGCTGCTATCGCTGTTCGAATTCCTTTAACTAGGTGTTTTTGTCGTACAAATCCCAACTGATGGTCAGTGAGAATCTGCGGAAGCAGCAACTGGAGTCTATCCGCCATAATTTTGGTTAGTATTTTAATGTCCGTATTGAGTAGCGTAATTGGTCTATATGAATCAATTTGCTGGGGATCACGCTGTGGTTTGGGGATCAGGATTGTGTGTGAGTCATTGAAATGGGGAAAAATTGTGTTATTGTGTAGAATTTCATTAAACAATTCCCCTAAAGCAGGTGCTATGTGTCCCTGAAGTATTTTGTAATATTCGTTGGATAGTCCATCTGGGCCTGGTGATTTATGTAATTTTAATTTCGAAATAGCATTAGTTATTTCTTCAAGAGTGATATCTTGTTTGAATACTTCATTTTGTGAGCTGGACAATTTGGGAAGATTTGCTTCAGACAAGATATTTTCATGTAATGTCTGATCAAATGGACGTGCATCGTACAAATTAGAAAAGTATGTTTCAAAGTGTGTTAGGATACGTGAGGTTGTTGTATCAATGGAAGACGAGTTCGGATCTTTAATGGCGGTGATCAATCGCTTTGGGGCGCTCAATTTGGACATGGTGGCTAACAGTCGTCCAGTTTTGTTGCCCCACCGAAAGTATTTAGATTTTGAAAAAGTCAAGTCGCGCTGTGCCTGGGACAGCAGAAAGTCATCTAACATCTGTCTTGCCTGTGTGTATTCTTGTCTGTTTTCTGGAGAAGGGGAATCTATGTATGTTCGCAAAGCAGCCGCTAATGAGGCATGAAGAACTTGATATTGCGCGGAGACTTTTTTTTTTCGTTTGGAGATATACTCCATTATGCTCCCTCTCATAGTAGCCTTAGATGCTCCCCAGAATATAGTTGGTTTCTCCCAATAGTCTATGTTGTCGTCAGTGAAAGTCATCCAGCTATTTGTTAGGAAAAGACGGAAGTCTTCCGAATTGTATAGATAAGTCGGGAATCTCCAGGGCCTAAAGTTCCCAGCTGACGAAGATCTAGTAAGATGAAGTGTAATTGGGGCATGGTCAGAGACCAGGATATTGTGGATGTCAACTTTTAAAACACGCGACACCAAGGGATCAGCTATGAGAAAGGAGTCTATTCTAGACCATGAGCCATGTACTGCTGAAAAAAAGGTAAAGGAATGATCGGTAGGGTTAAAGAGTCTCCAAATGTCGCTAAGTTGTAATGTTGTCTTGAGGAAATGTCTTTGTGTGTAAGAGGCTGACGAAGGATTCTGTGGGACTGGCTGTTTGTCAATGTTTGGGTCATCTACCGAATTAAAGTCACCCGCAAGTATTAGGAGACCATTTTGTCGTTGCGCCAGGGTTTGAGCTAAAGATTGTAAAAACTCAGAAGTTGATACATTTGGTGCATAGATATTAACTAGTGTATAATTTGTTCCCCATATGATTACGTCTAAGATTATAAATCTTCCTTCTGAGTCGAGTACCGAATTAGTGATAGAGTATTGAACATCTTTTTGAAATAGGATCGACACTCCCCTAGTTTTATTGCGATATTTAGATGAGACGCACTCGCCCAACCATGGAGCCCGCAGTGTCGATTCGCTTCCCGTCTCCCAATGGGTCTCCTGCAGAAAAATAATTTCTGGATGAAATTTACGTAGGTGGTTCACCACTCTCCTTCTCTTAATGGGAGAGTTGAGGCCTCCCACGTTCCAGGATATTAGCTTCAGAGGGGCAGGGGTATTCAAAGAAGGGATAGGTTGAGGGTTAGATTGCATTATCCAACACCCATTTTGGGAAACCTTCTTGCCATGTGGTATGTGCGTGTTGGAAAGACCCCTCCGTCCCAGCCATCGGAAGGGGTCGGGTATCTAGGGGGACAGGGGGAGGGTGTAGGCCCCGGCAGCTTCGACTTAACATACAAACAATGCTTCAATTCACATTTTCTAAATTTTCCATAACTAAACATTTTAAGAGTAGTCAATACGTTTAAAGTATTGACACCCATGAACATATACCACAAAAAAATGAGGGATATAAGAACAAAAACATAATCAAAATCAAACATCTTATCATCTCGAGTAGCCTTGTAGTATCTGCTGGCATTATTTCTTGACGTACATGGTTGGGTCAACTATTTTATATTTAGCGATTAGATGGACCCTCTGTATGGAATACCTTGTCAAAATGTGTTTTGGCCAATTTCGGGTCAGAGAAAAATACGTCGCGGCCATTATCTTGCACCCGCAATTTAGCCGGGTACAATAGTTGGAATCGTGTACCGCTGTCATGGAGTAGTTTGCATATTTCTCCAAATTCTTTCCTTTTTTGGGAAACAGAGGCCGAAAAATCCTGGAAGATTAGAATCTTTGACCCATTTACCTCTAACCTTGAGATTTTGCGATAAGCACCCAGAGTTGCCTCTTTCATACGGTAGTCTAAATATTTGGCTATAACAGGCCTTGGTCTAGCCGCGGACTCGGGTCTTTCTGGTCCCAATCTGTGTGCCCGTTCAATATGTGCTAGAAAAGGGGAATCGTGGGTACCCAATTCTTTGGGGAGGTCAACTGTGAGGAACTCAAGCAGTTTAGGGCCCTTAACTGTTTCGGGGATGCCAATGAAACGAAGATTACTTCGTCGATGGCGATTTTCCATATCATCAACCTTAGATTGGAGGTTTTGGATGGAGGAGGTCTGGGTATCTACTAGTCGTTGTAGTGAGTCTACACGGTCCTCCGAATCACTGGTCCGTTGCTCCAAGGAAGCAATACGGGTAGTATTGGTATCTATTTTAGCCAAGGCTGCATCGAATGCAGTTTGTAAGGTTTCCAGTTTTTTATCAATTAATGGCATGATAATTTTCGAGATTTCCTGGGCCGTTTCTATGGCCGAGGGAGCTCTGGGGACCGGAGTGGGAGAGGAGGGGGCGCTTAAAGAATCATCCTCTTCCGAATTGTGCACTGGGGAGGAAGGAGCAGTAGCTCTTCCTTGGTTATTTTTGGATTTCCCCGTCCTTGTGTTCGTAGAGGATTGGTGGGATTTTTGGGAATTTGTTCTATTATAGTATTTGTCCATTTTTCTCTATCTCTGTCACTAATTGCTGTTAGATTGGGCAAAAAGAGTATCTGCCTTTGCAGTAGATGTTCGCAGGTTTGAAAAAGACTACTCGAAAGGTAGGATCTGGCCTACATGCTATTTAAAGGATATATTAAGTAGGAGAAACACAAAAAAAAAAAGAAAAAAAAAAAAAAAAAAAAAAAAAGAAAAACTCTTAGTGGAAGAACTCTAAGACTGTAAGGTCACACTGCTGTTATGTTATGTTTCAAACTTAGTCAGGTAGTGTACACTGCTATTTGTCAGAGTGGCACCAGGTGTCGTTGTTACCTAAACTGCGTGCTCTATCTATATATGCTATTTGGTCACTTTTATGGCATTTCTCCAATTCAAGCATACATTTTTAACATCAGCCTATAGTAAATCAATGAGTGGCTTGCCTGAATTCTTAGAATGCTAGGTACACAGAAAAATAGATTGTATACAGTCTCCCAAAAAGTATTATCCGCACACAACAGTTGAGTCACCACCTACTGGTGATCTGAGCGAAAAGGTTATTCACTTGTGCATCACTTGTGTGCAGGCTTGAAAAAGATCCTTCAAAAAATTAAGTTAAACCTATATGTCTAATGAAAGATATATTGAGCCAGAAATACCTCCCAATGTTAAAACAATAAGACTGTGAAATCACACTGTGGTTGTGTTATGTTTCAAGATCAATCAGGCAATGTACCCTGCTATTTGTCTGGGAGGCACTGGATGTCACCGTTACCTAAGCCATGTGTATCACCTGCTCATCCTATATAAAAAGTTTCCAAGCACCAATATAGTTCAAACCTGCAACCATACTAGATACTCGTAGTGATATGATGAGTGGATTGTTGAAGCAGGCCACTCTATAGGTCAAAACAGGACTGCCTGCTGTGCGAAGGATACACTGAGTGAGAAATAGCCCTTAATGGAAAAGCAGTAACACTGTGCAATCACACCGCAGTTGTGTTGTGTTTCAATCTGAATTAAGTGATATGCACAGCTATACGTCAAAAGGACACTAGATGTCACTGTTATATAAACTATATGCACTATCTGCACAACCTATAAAGCAAACTCTATAGCACAAGTAGGGCCAAAGGCCTAACAATCACACTAGCTCCGGTGCACAGTTGTGCCATCAAAGCTTGAGTTTGTGTCCAGATTCTGTAATGTGTCCCGTGGTAGCAATGCACACCATCCAGAGACCTTAGAGGAAAGGGCAGCAGGGAGGGAAAATAGAATGTATGGTAGGGGGGTACAGGGTGGGGTAAGGGAAACACAATAGGTGGGGAGGCTCAAAGAAATGGGGAAGTTAAAGAAAGGGTGTTAGATGAGAGAGTGGGGATAAACAGACAATATTAGTACCCTGCAGGGGGGGAGATGCGGCCAGGTGATCAGGGTCCGTCTTGCATCCAGCTGCACTGCTCCCTGAGTTCCAGCGGTACGAGTCCGGAGAATAATTCAGACTGGGGTCCGGATAAAGGTGTGCAGCCTCCCTCCTCCGCTTCAGCACGCCAACAGTCCTAGGACCGCCATGAAGATCCGCCTGCAGAGCCACCAGCACGATACATCCAGAGATCCCGGAGGCCACCTCTCATCCGCCACAGGTTCCACTGCTGTTTCACAGGGCCGCCGGGACAGAGCCGCTCCGTCAGCTCCTTCTTGCGTGAAGTTAGTTCCGGGGCAGCGTGGTGAACAGCTCCGGCGTCGTCCCCGGCCTAGGCCTCCAGCTTCTCCAACCACGCCACACGGCACCACGGGGGCAAGAAACGGGTCGCACAGCACCCGCCGACGTGTGCACCTGTAGGTCTGGGCTCCGATGCAGGTGAGTCTCGGGTAGAAGGTCTGGCAAGCGGGGATAAGCGGCCCAGAGGGAGATAATCACCCAGCGCAGCCACGTCGTGTCCCCGGCAAGGCAGCGCTCTTGTCACGGCGGCACACCGATACAGGCACCCCTCTTCTGTTGTGTCCTCAGCAGTCCACTCCGAGCCTCGGCGGCAGTAGGGCAGGGCAAAAGATGCAGCAGCTCCCCTTCAAGTAGCACCGCGACGTCCGGCGTCACGCCACGCCACTGGGTGTTGGGGAAGCCTGATTCACTGCAGGCTCGACTCCGGTGGCAATTCTGCTCCAAAGTTCCCGATTTTTGGTTCCACTGGAACAGCGGGGTCTCCTCTTTTCTCTTGGGGAGGATATATCCCCTATTCAGCAATATTGTGGAGGGATGCAGTCGGATTATAGAGAGGGGGAACGGAGCTGGTCTAAAATGCGGCCATCCAGATGCACCGCCCACCGGAAGTCCTTAGTGTACTTCTTTACTAAATCCACTGACTGACATGCCCAATGTCTGATTCTAATGTGGCAAACATGGTTATATTTTTTTGTGTTGTGCCAAAGGAACCTTCAGAATGTTGTTTAAACTAACTTTGAGACATAAAAAAAGAGTACATGGAGTGTATACAATAATTTAGAATGTGAAACATACAATTGTCTCCATAAATTCACAAATTAGTAGTATCTGTTTATAGCCACATCAATTCACTAAGAGGTAACCAACATAGTAACGTTTAAGAAGTTAACCATTTAGCTTTTAAATGTATATTATGAAGTAATGCATGTTGCATGACAAATATTGTAAGACCAATGCTACATATGTCTAAAATATTTCCTGTGTCCCACCCCATACAGATCCGGCCATCATGAGTGACGAGGGCCAGCAGTCCCATGGCCAGGAGACGTATACTCTACACCTGCAGCCCATCGACCAAACACAGGCAAACATGACTGAGGACAATCCAGTCCAACCGCAAGCTTCTCAGACTCAACAAATGACCTCAACACCAGGGACAAGCCAAATTCCGCCTGAGTTTTGGTCAAGTTGGGCCGCACAACAGGCACACCACTCTGCGTGTCTCAACACCCAAACACAACACCTGTCTAGTTTGCCCCATCATTTGCCTAAAGTTAGCCGCAACTCTGCCAGACTCATCGTGCAGGTAGGGCGGATAGCAAACACAATGGAGCAGATGAGGGCAGACAATTCTCAAATGCAGGCAACCCATCAGCGCATCATGGATGAGCAACTGCGCCAACACCAAACCCTCATACAGATTATCCAGCATAATCAAGTCATAAATGACAATTTGTCGCGAACCCTTGCCAACAATACAGCTGCTTATACCCAGCTAACGGCCAGTTTAAATATTTTGAGCCAAAATTTTAGTGCAATGGCACAACAACATGTGGCCACAAGCTCAAGCACAACAACCCCTAGCCAAACACCAGTACAATCACCAGTTCGACGATCAAGTCGAAGCCGCACCCACGAACAACCACAAGCCTCTGCACCCAGCACCCAAAAAAAGAAAAGATAATCTGTACTGCACATCATATGCTGGCCAGTTGCAAGTAAAATATATGTGTTCTGAATATATTGTTCAGTATTTTTCAATAAATTATCTAATCAAAATATGTGTATTGGTTAATTTGCAACACACAAACACAAAAATCAGTAATGTATAGTCCAAGATGAATATTGTGACAGGGCGAGAGTGTGCTGTGTCAGGGTGTAGGGTCCGTTTGCCCAAATCATACCGTGGAAAAACACTTAGAACATTTAGTGTGACCATCTGTATAACATGGTCAACATCAAGTTTTTTGCAGTTACATTGGACAATATAAACTAAAAAGCATGGCCAGCCTACTCGGAACATATACAACCTGCAGACCCAGTTGTTTTTCCTGCCTTGGTTTTATTGTAGCATCAGGAAGCAGTGACAAGTATCCTACAGCAAACAATACAGCAGACCCACACACAGTAGCAGCCATTTCAGATTTAGAGTGTGTAGAAATGTGTTGTCTCCCCTTTTAAAAGTACCAAACGTCAGGTGTGAGTAATGAACAATTGCCAACACATGTTAAGGGATCATGGAGTGCCACGTTGTAGCACTCTCCTGATCAGCTGTGTGCTCCTGTCCTCACTGACAGGCAGCACACGGCACTGTTACAATGTAGCGCATATGCGCTACATTTTAACCAATGCGGTGAACTTTCTGCTCTGCGGTGACGTCACTTTAGGTCCACCGCAGGGAAGAAAGTTACCATCATTGGTTACAAGGTAGCGCATAGGCGCAACATTGTAACAGTGCCGTGTGCTGCCTGTCAGTGAGGACAGGAGCACACAGCTGATCAGGAGAGTGCTACAACGTGGCACTACCTGATTGGCTGAAGAAACCCACTTAGGCATAACTCTAAGTGGGTTTCTGGCATTCGGGTAAAGGTGACCCATGGGCAAACATGGTTCCCCTTTCAGTTCGTGGTCGGGACACTGTTTTTTTGGTTTGATTTTTCTCCTTGCAGTATTTGTTTGAAATAAACATGTGCAGTGTTTTTTTTCATCAAAAAAAATAAACAAAAAAAAATATTATTGCCGTTAATGCTGGAACATGTGTGTTTGTTTTTAAAAAACAAACAGCTTTTTTTTAAATTTACACAAAAAAAGCTTCCCAAAATTAAAAACTTTACACTATTTTTAAACTGGAAAGGACTGAATCTCTGCAATATGTGAGTCACAAATTGTTCAGCTTATAAATTTATTGTGTGCCACATGAAGTACATTTTGATATTCAACTCTAAATCACAAATATAGAAGCTCTTAAGCTTAATTTTGTTGTGGCAACCAAACAAAATATATGCTTACAGTACATTAATGGTTTTCACTGGGTACTTTAAAAAAAAACAGGGTAATAATGTTGGTGTGACTTTTTACACAGTCACACAGACCAGCCGGCCAGACAGGCCTCAGACCAGTCATGATGATGCCGGTATTGCAGGTAAGTCTTCACTGTAGTCACATATTCTGTAAACACATAGAAGTACAAAATATTATTTACAAATTTGGCACCTAGGTTCTGCTTCTGGAAGCCGACCTCGTGTAAGGCGGCCATCACAGGTCTCGGCCCACTTACCCAGGAGGCCAACTAAGAGCCGGCGTCTTGGCTCTGATTCAGCACCTCCATCATCCCCACCCAGGCGAAGGCTATCGGCAGTGTCACCCCAGCCACCACTGGCACTACTGGCGAGTTCGCTGAGTGATGAGCCCAGATCACCTCAGTTATCTGGTGATTAAATTTTGAAACAAAACACATAAGCAAGAATATACACAGTCGACTTTGGATGATGTTAGTTTGTTTGGAGTTTACATGTTTTCCCCAACAATCAATGTTATGTTACGTCTTCAATTGCTCAAGGTGCTTTACTTAAAAAAAATAAGGTCTTAGTGGATGGTCTAGACAACCTAGTTGTCTGAAAATATATGAATTGAGGATACATTAAGCACACACACGAGAAAAAAATAAATGTAAACTTTTTGAACCCAAAAATAAAATAATTAGAATACAAAACACATTCCTGTGTCCGTCTCCAAAATGTATGAAGCTGGTGTGTATGTATGGAGTTATGTTTTTCAAGGGTAATGACTGTAAATGTTTTTTTAGCATCAACTAAGCACAATGGACACACCACTATAAACAACAAACAGTAAGTAACAAAACACACACTAGAAAGTAGAGCAAAGTGTTTAGTGAAGGATAATTACAGCCTAATAAAACTTACCAGAAAAAAAACGCAGGATCACTTGTTGCCGTACCTGCCTCCCTACATTTGTACTCACACTGTCACCAGATGGTTCTAACTCCTCTGCTTGCTGACTGATTTCTCCCTCACCATGTGCAAGATCTTGACTTAAACACAGATTATGGAGAAAACAGCAGCAGAACACAATCCTAGTCACCTTTGAGGGACTATACAACAAAAGGCCAGCAGATTTATCAAGACACCGAAAACGTGACTTCAGCACCCCAAAACATCTTTCTATCACATTCCGCGTAGCCTTATGTGCATGATTATAACTGTGTTCAGCAGGAGAATCAGGTTGGGACAATGGAGTAAGGAGCCAAGAGTAGCAGCCGTAACCCCCATCACCTGAAAAACAGATATAGTCAACATTAGGACATATGTTAGATTATTCAAACACCTCCTCCAAAATCTAGCCTGTGGTTAAAAGACATACACACATAACATTTTCAACATACCCAACAGCCAGCCATCAGGCATTTGTCCCTCCTCAAATTTATCGAAGAGCGATGACTGACTGAGGATGAAGGAGTCATGGCAGGCACCAGGGTAACCTGCAACAACACTCATAATTTTTAATTTTGCATCACAGACCACCTGGACATTAGTTGATTGATCAAGATGCCTATTAGTATAGATATACTGGCGGCCCTTAGGTGATCTCAGCTGAACGTGTGTGCAATCTATGGCCCCAAGCACATTGGGCATGCCTGCAAGCTCATAGAAAGCTACCCTGACAGCACTCCACTCCGACTCCTCAGTAGGGAAGCAGATTGAGGCTTTAATGTGTGGCTCCAACACATCCAAAACCTGAGTGGACATTAAAGAAGCTAAGGTGAGTGTCATGTTAGGTATTCTCTACAATACTGTGGTGTTTCAACTTACACAAGCAACACTTAGCCATAACCGCATAGGTATTTTTAGACTCACCTGCATCAAATATCTTGAAAAGGTGGGCTGTGAGATCCCAATGACGTCGCCTGCCACAGCCTGGAAGCTCCCAGTAGCCATAAAGTGTAACACAGCCAGGAGTTTGTGTAGGCCTGAGACAGAGCGAGAGCGTGCTGTCTCAGGGTCTATGCCCAGTTTGACAAGGTCATACAGGTGGAAAATGTTTCTATTTAGGCGGAACATCTGTATGACCCTATCATCGGACAATGCATTTAAGTTTAAACGCCCTCTAAATAAACGAGGCTGGCGCAGCCTCCGCGGTACCTGGACAACCTGTTGGCCATGTTCACTTACCTGGTCCTGATTCCTGGAAGCCTCATGGAGCAGTCTAACGTATCCCACAGCCAACAAAAAACCATTGCCACACACCACAGCAGCCATTTCAGAGTGAGAGTAGTTCAGAATGTGCCTGAAACACTTTTATAGGCCCAAAAAATCAGGTGGGAGTAATGGATAATTAAGTTCACATGTAAACGCGATTTTCAAAGGCTGGCGCGTTTTTTTTTAGCAAAAAAATGCGACTCGTAATTTTATGCGGCCGCAATAGCATTTTCACGGCAGCAAATACAATTACGAATGGTTAGTAAATGACCGAGATTCGTCTCTAAACAGGCGTAATTTGACCGATGGTGTATTCATTCGTAATTTTTTACATGAACTTCACAAAAAATACGAATGACCTCATCACTGCCGTGATTAGTGTTTAGTAAATGACCGAGATTGACCGAGATGACACTTTGATGAAAAAACGGCATCTCGGTCAAAATCGGGAGCTTAGTAAATATACCCCAATGTTTCTGTCTCATTCACATCTCCAGGCAAACCCAGTGTCTGAGATTACAACAGGAAGGCTACAATACAAACAAACAGTCTTCCTTCCTGTATCTGTCGTTCGTATGTCAATTAAATCAGGTACATGAAACAAGTTCCAAGCCCATAGACCCAGTGATTAGCATCTCTCTCTAAGGAACTTACACATCAAAAGGTATTGTCCTTCACACCTCTCTGATAGGAAGTGGCATGCTAAGGGCCCTGTTCCATTCCCAGAGGATAAGACATGATTATTCAGACATCTATAATAGTAAGTGCATTTTCCTCTTTAAATATACAGATGACCACATCTTGAATATAAAATACAGTTAAACATGCATTCCTGCAATTGTGCATAGAGCACTACATATGACATGTTAAAACACATCATTAAACAAACTTTTAAACAGTCCGTGCCCAGCGCCGTAAGTACGTTTAACAGTGATGCCCAGCGCCCATTGTCCCTTAATATGGCGCCGGGCACGAGGGTTAACACCTTCAGTGCTGCAGCCGCCATTACACGTGTGGCTGGTTGGTCTCTCCGGCCACAGACGCGTTTATCCAAAAAGGTGGCCCTACCGTCTCCGGACACGGCGACACTAAAGGATCCTGCGGATCGCAGGCAGGAAACTACCTTGAAATCGATTTATGCGACTACGGGAACCCTGCTCAGACCGGCGGTAACGTCGGCATGGGTGAGTAGCGCGATTGCATGATGGGCAGATAACTTGTCATCTGACATGGACACCCTCGACAGGGAGAGTGTATTGTTGACATTGGGTCACATCAAGGTCGCAGCGTTATACCCAAGGGTGGCTGCGAGAGATATTGGTCTCTTGTGATCAAGGGCCAATGCCATTTCAATTTCAACTAGGAAGGCGTTGTGGACCCGTCAATGGACTGGTGATGCTGACTCCAAGATACTTATGGTGAACTTTTGTTTGGGTACGGCCTCGCGGACCTGGTTTCCACAGCTACCGCGGGTAAGTCTTTTTTGCCTTTTGTTCCCCCACAGCAAAAGAAAACGCCTCCATACCAGATGCAGTCCTTTCGGTCTCATAAATTCAGAAAGGGACGTGGATCATCCTTCCTCGCCAGAGGCAAGGGTAGAGGGAAAAGAACACCAGCTGCGGCTAGTTCCCAGGAGCAGAAGTCCTCTCCGGCCTCTACCAAATCCACCGCATGACGCTGGGGCTCCGCTGCTGGAGTCCGCACCGGTGGGGGCACGTCTTCAGCCAGGTCTGGATTCATTCGAACTTGGATTCTTGGGTGCTAGAAATTGTAACCCAAGGATACAGACTGGAGTTCGAAGACGTGCCTCCACACCGATTTTTCAAATTGGCCTTACCAGCTTCTCTCCCAGAGAGAGAAATAGTTTCAGCTGCGATACAAAAGCTGTGTCAACAGCAAGTGATTATCACGGTTCCCCTGTTGCAACAGGGAAAGGGGTTTTATTCAACTCTATTTGTGGTCCCAAAGCCAGACGGCTCGGTCAGACCAATTCTGAACCTAAAATCCCTAAACCTGTATTTGAAAAGATTCAAATTCAAGATGGAATCTCTCCGGGCAGTGATTTCCAGTCTGGACGGGAGGGGATTTTATGGTGTCACTAGACATAAAGGATGCATACCTTCATGTCCCCATATATCCTCATCAGGAGTTCCTGAGATTCGCTGTGCAGGATTGTCATTACCAATTTCAGACGTTGCCGTTTGGGCTTTCCACGGCCCCGAGGATTTTCACCAAGGTAATGGCGGAAATGATGGTGCTCCTGCGCAAGCAAGGTGTCACAATTATCCCGTACTTGGACGATCTCCTGATAAAGACGAAATCAAGAGACCAGTTACTGAAAAGCGTGGCACTCTCTCTGAGGGTACTACAACAACATGGCTGGCTATTAAATTTGCCAAAGTCTCAGTTGATGCCGACAACTTGACTGTCGTTTTTGGACATGATTCTGGACACGGAACGGCAGAGGGTTTTTCTCCCATTGGAAAAGCTCTGGAACTCCAGAACATGGTCAGGGATCTGCTGAAACCAAAAAGAGTGTCGATTCATCAATGCACTCGAGTGTTGGGAAAGATGGTGGCGGCCTACGAGGCCATTCCGTTTGGCAGGTTCCATGCAAGAACTTTTCAGTGGGACCTACTGGACAAATGGTCAGGGTCCCATCTCCAAATGCATCGGATGATAAGCCTGTCCCCCAGGGCCAGGATATCTCTCCTGTGGTGGCTCCACAGTGCTCACCTCCTAGAGGGTCGCAGGTTCGGAATCCAGGATTGGGTTCTGGTAACCACGGACGCGAGCCTCCGAGGCTGGGGAGCGGTCACACAAGGAAACATTTTTCAGGGAATATGATCAAGCCAGGAGGCTTGTCTGCACATAAATGGCTGGAATTGAGGGCCATATACAACGGCCTGAGACAGGCAGAGCATCTTCGCAACCTACCTGTACTGATCCAGTCAGACAACATCACAGCCGTGGCACATGTAAACCGCCAGGGCGGAACAAGAAGCAGAGCAGCGATGGCGGAGGCCACCAGGATTCTTCGCTGGGCGGAAAATCATGTAAGCGCTCTGTCAGCTGTTTTCATCCTGGGAGTGGACAACTGGGAAGCAGACTTCTTCAGCAGACACGATCTCCATCCAGGAGAGTGGGGGCTTCATCGAGAGGTCTTTGCAGAAGTGACAAATGATTGGGGACTCCCTCAAATGGCGTCACGCCTCAACAAAAAGCTTTGGACGTATTGTTCCAGGTCGAGGGACCCTCAAGCAATAGCAGTAGACGCACTAGTGACACCGTGGGTGTATCAGTCGGTCTATGTGTTCCCTCCACTTCCATTCATCCCAAAGATATTGAGGATCATAAGAAGAACAAGAGTTCAAACGATACTCATTGTTCCAGACTGGCCTCGAAGGGCCTGGTATCCAGATCTTCAGGAAATGCTCACAGAAGATCCTTGGCCTCTTCCTCTAAGAGAGGACCTGTAACAACAGGGGCCATGTGTGTTCCAAGACTTACCGCGGTTACGTTTGACGGCATGGCGGTTGAACATCAAATCTTAGCTAGGAAAGGTATTCCAGGGGAGGTCATCCCTACTCTGCTTAAAGCTAGGAAGGAGGTAACGGCGAAGCATTATCACCGTATCTGGAGGAAGTATGTGTCTTGGTGTGAATCCAAGAATGCTCCTACGGAGGTTTTTCAGCTGGGTCGTTTTCTCCATTTTCTACAGGCGGGGCTGGATATGAGCCTAAAGTTGGGCTCCATTAAGGTGCAGATTTCGGCCTTCTCAATGTTTTTTCAGAAGGAATTGGCCTCTCTTCCAGAAGTGCAGACTTTTGTGAAGGGAGTACTGCACATCCAACCTCCTTTTGTGCCCCCAGTGGCACCGTGGGACCTTAACGTGATGTTACAGTTCCTTAAATCACATTGGTTTGAACCACTTCATACTGTTGAGTTAAAATTTCTCACTTGGAAAGTGGTCATGTTATTGGCCTTGGCATCTGCAAGGAGGGTGTCAGAATTGGCGGCCTTGTCTTACAAGAGCCCCTATCTGATTTTCCATATAGATAGAGCGGAATTGAGAACTCGTCCACAATTTCTACCTAAGGTGGTTTCGTCGTTTCACATGAACCAACCTATTGTAGTGCCGGTGGCTACGGATGTCTTGGAGGATTCCAAGTACCTTGATGTAGTCAGGGCTTTAAAAATCTATGTAGCAAGGACGGCTCGTATTAGGAAAACGGAGGCTCTGTTTATCCTATATGCAGCCAACAAGGTTGGCGCTCCTGCTTCCAAGCAGACTATCGCACGCTGGATCTGTAACACGATTCAGCAGGCTCATTCTACGGCTGGATTGCCGTTACCAAAATTGGTAAAGGCCCATTCCACTAGGAAGGTGGGCTCTTCTTGGGCGGCTGCCCGAGGCGTCTTGGCGTTACAGCGTTACAGCTTTGCCGAGCAGCTACTTGGTCGGGTTCAAACACTTTTGCTAAATTCTATACGTTTGATACCCTGGCTGATGAGGACCTCTCTTTTGCTCAATCGGTGCTGCAGAATCATTCGCACTCTCCCGCCCGGTCTGGAGCTTTGGTATAAACCCCATGATCCTTACGGAGTCCCCAGCATCCTCTAGGACGTAAGAGAAAATAAGATTTTAAACTTACCGGTAAATCTTTTTCTCCTAGTCCGTAGAGGATGCTGGGCGCCCGTCTCAGTGCGGAATAAATCTGCAGTACTTGTACATAGTTATTGATAAGTCTACACAAGGGTTGTGTTGCAGTTCAGATCAACCTGTTGCTGATCTTATTTGTCCATACTGTTAACTGGTTTAGTTATATCCCAGGTTGTACGGTGTGTTGTGGTGTGAGCTGGTATGTATCTCACCCTTAATTAACAAAATCCTTTCCTCGAAATGTCCGTCTCCTCTGGGCACAGTTCCTATAACTGAGGTCTGGAGGAGGGGCATAGAGGGAGGAGCCAGTTCACGCCCATTAAAAGGTCTAAAGTGCCCATGTCTGCTGAGGAGCCAGTCTATACCCCATGGTCCTTACGGAGTCCCCAGCATCCTCTACGGACTAGGATAAAAAGATTTACCAGTAGGTTTAAAATCTTATTTTTACAGGGAATGCCTTGTTTGGGGACGAACTAATCCAGTGGATTTCTAAAGCAACGGCAGGTACGTCTACCTATCTGCCAACTGCTGTGCCTCCAATTAGACGTCCCTGCCCCGGCCCCTCTCTACAGTCCTTTCGTGTGGCAAGGTTTAGGGGCAGGGCCAAAGGTGCCTCAGATGCAGCCAGAGGTACTAGGGGGAAATCCCGAAAACCTGCAGCTGCAAGGTCTCTGGACCAGGCCTCCGGATCCTCTTCCACTAAGCCCTCCGCGTGATGGTTTGCCCCGGTTGCAGGGGGACTTTCAGATGGGTGCTCAACTACAATATTTCGCCCAGGTATTGGAGAATACCTGCCGGGACCCTTGGGAGAGGGATCTTGTTTCCCAAGGTTACCGGTGGAATTTAATGTACCCTCAGATTCTTCATGTCAAGCTTGCCAGCTTCACCTGTAGCAAGAGTTACCTTACAGGACGCCATTCAGTGGCTGCTACAAACGCACGTTTTGTTCCAGTCCCTCCTCTTACAAAACAGACGGTTTTATTCACTATTCGTGGTACCAGAACCGAGCGGTTCAGTGTGGCCGACCTTGAACCTTAAATCGCTAAACACCTTTGGGTATTCAAGTTCAGAATGAAATCTCTACGAGCAGTGGTCTCTGGCCTGGAGGAAGGGAAATTTCTGGTGTCTCTGGATATCAGGTATGCATATCTGCACATCCCAATATAGCCGCCTCATCAGGCTTATCTCAGATTCGCCATACGGGACACTTCCATTTCCAGGCCTTGCCTTGTGGCCTCTCCAGGGATCCGAGGGTTTTCACAAAAATAATGGCGGAGATGTTGCTGCTACTCTGCATTAGGGAAGTAAACATAGTTCCTTACTTGGACGTTCTCCTTATAAAGGCGGTGTCCAGGAAGATAGTGTTGCACAGCATCCACTTGATTACTCGTCTTCTTGCAGACCATGGATGGATCCTAGCCTTCCAGGAATCTCACATGGAACCGACGCAAAGACTTCAGTTACTGGGAATGATCCTGGACACAGTGTCTCAGAGAGTATTCCTCCCTATGGACAAAGCCTTGACGATTCAGGCTATGGTCCACTGTGTGCTTAGACCCCGCAAGGTCACAGAACACCTTTGCATACGCCTGCTAGGCAAGATGGTGGCCTCCTACGAGGCAATCCAGTACGGCGGGTTTAATGCCCGTCCGTTCCAACTGGATCCACTAGACAAGTGGTCAGGGTCTCGTCTGCACATGCACCAGAGAATATCCCTGTCGCCGAGAGCAAGAACAGTTCTCACCTAGTGGAAGGTCGTAGTTTCGGGAACCCAGTTTTGGATTCTATTAACAATGGTTGCAAGCCTCCGACGTTGGGGGGCTGTGACCCAGGGGGTGCAGTTCCAGGGAAGATGGTCGAATCAGGAATCCTCGCTTCCAATAAATGTTCTGTAACTCAGGGCAATTTACAATGCTTTTCTGCAGGCCACCTATCTTTTCTGAAATCGGGCCATACAGGTGCAGTCGGACAATGCTGCGGCGATGGCGTACATAAACCGTCAAGGAGGAACAAGAAGCGGGGACACAATGCGAGAAGTGTCAAGGATACTCGTCTGGGTGGAAGCCAACGCAAGGTCCATTTTGTTTGTGTTCATTCCGGGAGTGAACAACTGGGAAGCAGACTTCCTCAGCAGGCACGTCCTCCATCCTGGGGAATGGGGCCTTCACCCTCAAGTGTTTCAACAGCTGATTCACCGATTAGGCTGTCCACAGATAGACATGATGGCTTCTCATCTCAACAAGAAGCTACATTGCTACTGTTACAGGACGGGGGATCCGCAGGCTGCAGCGGTGGACGCTCTTGACGGCACCGTGGACTTGCCAGTTCGTGTATCTGTTCCCTCCGATTCCTCTCATTCCCAGAGTTCTAAAAACACTCAAAAGGGGAAAACGTTCAGGCAATTCTAATTGCCCGGTTTGGCCTCGCCGAGCCTGGTATGTGGACCTCCTGAAAAAGTCTCTCGACGAGCCCTGGCCTCTACCTCTTCTCAAGGATCTTCCGCAAGGGTCGTTCGTGTTTCCAGACTTACCACGGCTACGTTTGACGGCCTGGAAGTTGAGAGAGAGATTCTAACAGAAAGGGTCTTCCCTCCTGAGTTATTTCAACTATGGTACAGGCCCGTAAGGTGGTCACGTCTACAATTACCATCGTATCTGGAAGAAATATATTACTTGGTGTAAAGGTAGAGGTTATTCTGCTGTGGAATTTCGACTGGGCAGGTTTCTGCTTTTCCTGCAAGCAGATGTGGATTTGGGCCTACGGCTAGGCTCCTTCAAGGTTCAGATATCTGCTCTTTCCATGTTCTTCCAGAAACAGCTGGCTGTACTTCCTGACGTACAGGCATTCTTGAAGGGCGTTCTTCGCATTCAATCGCCCTTTGTTCCTCCCACGGCTCCGTGGGATCTCATTGTGGTGCTGACCTTTTTCCAGTTGGACTGGTTTGAACCTCTTCACAGGGTGCGTTTGAAATATCTTACTTGGAAGACTGTTATGTAGCTGACATTGGCATCTGTGAGGCGTGTGTCTGAATTGGGGGCCTTATCCTGTAAGAGCCCTTATTTGTTATTTCATGAGGATAGGGCGGAGCTCAGGACTTGCCCACAGTTTTTGCCGAAGGTGGTTTTGGCTTTTCAAATTAATCAACCGATAGTGGTTCCTGTGAAGTCGGACACATCAGTTGCTCCAAAGTCCTTGGATGTTGTTCGGGCTTTGAAGATTTACGTCAAGAGGACAGCTCGTCATAGGAAGTCTTACTCCCTCTTTGTTTGTTATGACGCTGCCAAGATTGGATGTCCGGCTTCTAAGCAGTCCATTGCTCGTTGGCTCAGGTTGACTATTCAACAAGCCTATTCTTCAGCAGTATTGCCGCTGCCGAGTTCTATTCAGGCCCACTCCAATAGGTCAGTGGGTTCTTCTTGGGCGGCTGCCCGTGGTGTCTCGGCCTTGCAGTTGTGCCGGGCAGCTACTTGGGCTTGTTCAAACACTTTGTCAAATTCTACAAGTTCAATACCTTGGCTACTGAGGACCTTCAGTTGGTCACTCGGTTTTACAGGGGTCTCCGCACTCTCCCACCCATTATGGGAGCTTTGGGACTTCCCCATGGTAAATAAGTTTCTCAGTATCCCCTAGGACATTAGAGAAAATAGTAATTTAATACCTACCGATAATTCCTTTTCTCGTAGGCCGTAGGGGATACTGGGCGCCCGCCTCAGTGCTTCGTTTCCTGTTTACCTGGTTGTATGTTTCTTGGTTGTGTCTGTTGTTGCTGTCCCTGTTCCTTGTTTTTTGTTAGCGTTGCTATCCTTCGTTTTGGGTAGCACTGCTACCTTTTGTTGATGTTGTGTGTTGGTTCGTTACCTCATCGCTGTATATGTTATATCCTTCTCTCAAAGTATGTCCGTCTCCTCAGGCACAGTTTTCCTAGACTGAGTCTATAAGAGGGGTATAGAGGGGAGGAGCCAGCACACACGGTGACGGATGCAGCAATGCCAGCGTCACGTCACGTATTTTTGGTCAGCCTGGTCCTGCACTTTAGTAGTGAACGGTAGCATGCCGGAGATATTGGTATGTTATCCTTTATAACACCCGGCTGATATTCACATCTGAGCTGTATACCCCGTATACTGTATGCAGCGGACATAACAGGACTGTATGTTGGACAAGAATATGATGTTATACTGAATGATCCAAGAAGGTGATTTTGCTAGGTACCAGATGTGTGCCTGTGGTGGGAAATAGTCCAGTGTATATATGTTATGCCTATCATGGAATATCTCCCTGAGCCTGATATGTGTCTGTCACATTAAAGTACTGTTTATTGCAGTGATTGTCAACCTATTTTTACTCGCGGCACACCAAACAATATTTTAAAATTACCAAGGCACACCATCAGTTCCCCACAGAAAAAACAACAAAAAACAAACATTGGCCCTCACAGTAATATAAAATCCACATATACATTGGCCTACACAGAAAAAACAATCACATTGCTCTCCACATAAGCCATGTTGCTCCCCACATAAATCAATCACATTGCTCCCCACATAAATCCTATTGCTCCCCACATGAATTATTCACATTGTTCCCACATAAATCCTATTGCTCCCCACATGAATTATTCACATTGTTCCCACATAAATCCTATTGCACCTCACAGGATAAATAACATAACAAATATTAGCCCCTACCGGTCAGCTGTTCTCCTCCCTGTCCCTCAGTGGCGGGGGTTGTTCATAGTGGATTGCTGCGAATACTGAGCAGTGGGCGGTCGGGCAGGTGTGGATGTGGGCAAGGAAAGCTGTGGATGCAGGCGGGAACTGGAAGATGTGTATGTGTATGCAGGCGGGTGGGCTGGCTGGGTGGTGAGATGCGGCGGCCATGACCTATGATATCACACTGCCACGTCATCAAGGCATAGGTCACAGCCGGAGCATGACTGATCCTCTAAGAAGAGCCCGGGCCAACAGTTCACTCTGAAGGTGCAGGAAGCTGCTCTGGCTCCGCGGCACACCTTGCAACTGGTCGTGGCACACTAGTGTGCCATGGCACACTGGTTGAAAAAGCTTGGTTTATTGCATGGGTATAATATTTTGTTGTCCAGTGTGGGCCCAGCCAGATAGCGATCATGTAAGTTATAAACAGGAAGTGCAGGGCTGACCCCCCTCTGTCGCAGCCCCCCCTTCACAGGAAACAGCAGTCAGCTGAAGGGCATGTGACATCACAAACAACTACACAGAGTTAATCGGGACTCATTTCACTATACCAATGTGAACTACCCCCTTATCAGCATAATTACCTGTCCTTTATTCTAACAGGGCTCTTTCTAGACTTAGTGACTCCAAGGCCACAGGGGGTCCCCTGGTGTCCCTGGACACTTTTAAATATTAGGATTGAAAATCCAACCAATCCCAGAGAGAGAATTGTCTCTTAACTCCACAAACATCATAGGTTTTAAAAGGTCACGCGGAAGGGCTTTTGAGGTCAGTTGAGTGAAGCTCCTACCGTGTGAGGAGTTTTGGAACGAGGCTGTTGCCAGGAGACGAGAGATCCTGTAAGGCCGTAGGTCTGGAGACCTGGCTCTGCGGAGAGGGTCCGGTATACGCAGCCAAGCGTATTGCTCCCACAGGAGCTATCCTAGGTAACTGGCTTAAGTGTGCCAGCAGGATCTGGGTGACTTTTCCAGCTTACCATACTTGTAAAAGTAGTGGTTCACACAGGCCATGCGGCCGGGATCAGCAAGACAGACATCATCGCTCCTTCCAGCAACCAGCACCCACCAAGAGTTGCCAAACGCAAGTATTCCCTGAGGTGGCTAGTGACTGTGTAGGGACAAGGGTTCTTGGTTTTGTTTGGGTCTTTCTCTTATATAATCTTAACTATAATTGTTATTAATGCTACCTGTAAATAATGTATAAAGTGGGGTGTGGCCGGACAGCACTGGTGGCCACATGGGCAATGGCGGCCGTGGCACTGAAGGGGTTAACCCCCCTAGTGCCCGGCGCCATTAGGAGGACAATGGGCGCTTGACGCCACTTTTAAACTGTGCACTGGTGCTAGGCGCCATCTTTAAATGTATTGTGGGTGCTAGGCACCGGGTATATAAAATATGTTTAATAATGTGTCATGTTATATCGCTGCACAGTTGGAGAATGATGAACTGCATAGACAGGGCACTTATGAGAAAAGTACAAGGTATTTTGTTTCTAAAACGGCCTTGAAAATAGTTCTTGAGACACTTTTGCATAGGAAGTCGTATGGTAATTGTCCTAGCTCCAGACTTGCTATGTGCAAGTAAGTGTCAATTAGCCGGCCTCTTGGTGGCCAAACATCTTTGAAATACAAACGAAGGTGGAAGGAAGACTGTTTGTTTGTGTTGCAGCCTTTCCTGTTGTAATCCCAAACACTGGGTTTGCCTGGAGATGTGAATGAGACAGAAACATTTGTATTTTGAAGCTATGTGATAAATTTATCAATAGTGAATGTTAAACTGATAACAAACGTCTGTGTGACAGGAAGGAGGATATTGCTTTTTTGCACTTATCTCCTTTTGAAATGTAATTTATTTATTTGTATTTTGTAAGATATCCTGATTGGATAGAAAGGGCTCAGGGGGGACATGACCCCCTGTTGTACTGTGTGGAAAATTGACATAAAAAGGAGGCCTGCGTGCCTCCAGAGTGTATTATACCAACTACTTTCTGCTGTAACATCTGCTGTATTGCTGAGCCTTTTTGAAGGCTGTATTTGGGCAAATAGCCCCGTTCACCGGCTGTCCAGGGTGAACCAGCGTCTCCAAGTTCCGCCTTCCGCCAGCTACCGGTAGAGGCCTAGTCAGTGACTAATGGGGATTCGTCAACACCACACAGGTGTGGTAAGGCAGCGTGTCGGCACTTACAGAGCAGAACCGTGGTTCCAAATGCAACGGCAGGTTAGGAGTTTGGTGGTGGCAGCATAAACCCGCCCACGGTGGTTACTGACGGTAAGCGGGAATCCCCTATGTGGTCAGGTCCCGTGTGACTTAAGCATCCTTTCTGTGTACTGGGGACGGAACCGTCCGGTCACATGGGGTTATGGTTTTTCCTGTATAATTAGTGTGTATGAAAATAAAGGTGCGTTTTGTACCTTGCTATTGTGTCCTTACTGTGTGATCTCAGAACTCGGTAGTGACCCTGGGGCACTGTGCGGAGCTGTAAACGCTGCCTTTCTCAAGGCGGAGATGAGTGAGAGGCGAGAATAATGCACACATGAACCCGGGGTCCTCACACGCACTGATGATTTCTTAAAGTGCCAGGCTCCAATTGATACCCCATGGTAACAACGTTTCCCAGTATCCCCTACGGACTACGAGAAAATTCCTATTTTTCCCATTCAGTCCAGAATCTGGATCAAACATCTGCTGCCTTTCAGCAAATGTTACATGGTGACAGACCGTGGACCACCAAAGCGCATCCTTACAGTCAATGCAGCTTTCCGATTCTGACGCATTTTCTGGCGAGGAAGAGGATGTAGAGATCTCACTCCCGAGTCTCCATTGTGTGAGGAGAACTGACATTCTACAGTGGATGTCCCCACACTAGTTTGGGCAGTCAATTCAACCATTGACATAGAGGATGAGGAACCGGCCCCTAAACCTAAGACACCGGTATTTAAACGCCAAAAGGTGGTTAAGGCTCGGACCAACTCACTGAACTCATGCGTGAAGCATGGAGTACTCCCGGCACACGGTTCCAGCTCCCCAAGACTTGCATCTTTTTACCCTCACCCACCTGGAGAATGTGCTAAGTTCCCCCCATAGTTGCTTCTCATCTAGCGAACTTTGGGCATAATTCTGCATAGAATGCTGCTGCGGCAGCGTTCGCATGCTGAAGCCCTGTGAAGTATGCGCAGCAGCCGCACTGCGCGTGCGCACACGGTGTGATGTGATGGCAGGCCCGGCATGCAGGCAGACTTGCCCTGTGCTGCCCCCCCCCCCAAAAAAAAATGGCAGTGTAATGGATCGTGCACTTTTTTGCACATCTGCGATTCATGCTGAATTAGAGCCTGAGGGGGTGATTCCGAGTTGATCGTAGCTGTGCTAAATGTAGCAGCTACGATCGTGAACTCGGACATGCGGGGGGACGCCCAGCACAGGGCTAGACCACCCCGCATGTCAGTGCCGGCCCCCCAGCACAAATACAAAAGCATCGCACAGAGGCGATGCCTTTGTATCTGTGGAGTAACTCCCGGCCAGCGCAGCTCCTACGGTTGGCCGGGAGTTGTCTCTATGCCGCTGGCCACAGTGGCTGCGTGATACATCACGCAGCCGCTGCGCCGCGCCCCCCCAATAGTCCGGCCACGCCTGCGTTGGCCGGATCACGCCTACTAAACGGCCGCTTAACACCGCCGTTCAGCCCCCTCCCGCCCAGCGACCGCCTCTGTCTCAGAGGAGGGAGAGATTGCAGAGGAGAACACTACCCCAGGAGGGGGAGAGAACTTGCAGAGGAGAACACTACCCCAGGAGGGGGAAGAGAGCTTTACAGAGGAGAGCACTACCCCAGGAGGGGGAGAGAGCTTGCAGAGGAGAGTACTACCCCAGGAGGGGGAGAGAGCTTGCAGAGGAGAGCACTACCCCAGGAGGGGGAGAGAACTTGCAGAGGAGAGCACTACCCCAGGAGGGGGAGAGAGCTTGCAGAGGAGAACACTACCCCAGGAGGGGGAGAGAGCTTGCAGAGGAGAGCACTACCCCAGGAGGGGGAAGAGAGCTTTACAGAGGAGATCACTACCCCAGGAGGGGGAGAGAGCTTGCAGAGGAGAACACTTCCCCAGGAGGGGGGAAGAGAGCTTTACAGAGGAGAACACTACCCCAGGAGAGGGAAGAGAGCTTTACAGAGGAGAACACTACCCCAGGAGGGGGAGAGAGCTTGCAGAGGAGAACACTACCCCAGGAGGGGGAAAGAGCTTTACAGAGGAGAGCACTACCCCAGGAGGGGGAAGAGAGCTTTACAGAGGAGAACACTACCCCAGGAGAGGGAAGAGAGCTTTACAGAGGAGAGCACTACCCCAGGAGGGGGAGAGAGCTTGCAGAGGAGAACACTACCCCAGGAGGGGGGGGGGGAGAGCTTGCAGAGGAGAGCACTACCCCAGGAGGGGGAGAGAACCTGCAGAGGAGAGCACTGCCCCAGGAGGGGGAGAGAGCTTGCAGAGGAGAACACTACCCCAGGAGGGGGGAAGAGAGCTTTACAGAGGAGAACACTACCCCAGGAGAGGGAAGAGAGCTTTACAGAGGAGAACACTACCCCAGGAGGGGGAGAGAGCTTGCAGAGGAGAACACTACCCCAGGAGGGGGAAGAGAGCTTTACAGAGGAGAACACTACCCCAGGAGAGGGAAGAGAGCTTTACAGAGGAGAACACTACCCCAGGAGGGGGAGAGAGCTTGCAGAGGAGAACACTACCCCAGGAGGGGGAAGAGAGCTTTACAGAGGAGAGCACTACACCAGGAGGGGGGAAGAGAGCTTTACAGAGAACACTACCCCAGGAGGGGGGAAGAGAGCTTTACAGAGAGCACTACCCCAGGAGGGGGAGAGAGCTTGCAGAGGAGAACACTACCCCAGGAGGGGGAAGAGAGCTTTACAGAGGAGAGCACTACCCCAGGAGGGGGGAAGAGAGCGTTACAGAGGAGAACACTACCCCAGGAGGGGGGAAGAGAGCTTTAAAGAGGAGAACACTACCCCAGGAGAGGGAAGAGAGCTTTACAGAGGAGAACACTACCCCAGGAGGGGGGAAGAGAGCTTTACAGAGGAGAGCACTACCCCAGGAGGGGGAAGAGAGCTTTACAGAGGAGAGCACTACCCCAGGAGGGGGAGATTGATTGCAGAGGAGAACACTACCCCAGGAGGGGGAGAGAGATTGCAGAGGAGAGCACTACCCCAGGAGGGGGAAGAGAGCTTTACAGAGGAGAGCACTACCCCAGGAGGGGGGGAAGAGAGCTTTACAGAGGAGAACACTACCCCAGGAGAGGGAAGAGAGCTTGCAGAGGAGAACACTACCCCGGGAGGGGGAGAGAACTTGCAGAGGAGAGCACTACCCCAGGAGGGGGGAAGAGAGCTTTACAGAGGAGAGCACTACCCCAGGAGGGGGGAAGAGAGCTTTACAGAGGAGAGCACTACCCCAGGAGGGGGAAGAGAGCTTTACAGAGGAGAGCACTACCCCAGGAGGGGGGAAGAGAGCTTTACAGAGGAGAACACTACCCCAGGAGAGGGAAGAGAGCTTGCAGAGGAGAGCACTACCCCAGGAGGGGGAGAGAGCTTGCAGAGGAGAACACTACCCCGGGAGGGGGAAGAGAGCTTTACAGAGGAGAGCACTACCCCAGGAGGGGGAAGAGAGCTTTACAGAGGAGAGCACTACCCCAGGAGGGGGGAAGAGAGCTTTACAGAGGAGAGCACTACCCCAGGAGGGGGGAAGAGAGCTTTACAGAGGAGAGCACTACCCCAGGAGGGGGGAAGAGAGCTTTACAGAGGAGAACACTACCCCAGGAGAGGGAAGAGAGCTTGCAGAGGAGAGCACTACCCCAGGAGGGGGAGAGAGCTTGCAGAGGAGAACACTACCCCGGGAGGGGGAAGAGAGCTTGCAGAGGAGAACACTACCCCAGGAGGGGGAAGAGAGCTTGCAGAGGAGAACACTACCCCAGGAGGGGGAAGAGAGCTTGCAGAGGAGAACACTACCCCAGGAGGGGGAAGAGAGCTTGCAGAGGAGAACACTACCCCAGGATGGGGAAGAGAGCTTGCAGAGGAGAACACTACCCCAGGAGAGGGAAGAGAGCTTGCAGAGGAGAACACTACCCCAGGAGGGGGGAAGAGAGCTTTACAGAGGAGAACACTAGCCCAGGAGGGGGAAGAGAGCTTTACAGAGGAGAGCACTACCCCAGGAGGGGGAGAGAGCTTGCTGAGGAGAGCACTACCCCAGGAGGGGGAGAGAGCTTGCAGAGGAGAGCACTACCCCAGGAGGGGGAAGAGAGCTTTACAGAGGAGAGCACTACCCCAGGAGGGGGAGAGAGCTTGCAGAGGAGAGCACTACCCCAGGAGGGGGAAGAGAGCTTTACAGGGGAGAGCACTACCCCAGGAGGGGGAGAGAGCTTGCAGAGGAGAACACTACCCCAGGAGGGGGGGAGAGCTTGCAGAGGAGAACACTACCCCATGAGGGGGGAGAGCTTGCAGAGGAGAACACTACCCCATGAGGGGGGGAGAGCTTGCAGAGGAGAACACTACCCCGGGAGGGAGAGAGATTGCAGATTGCAAAGCGGACACTGATTCCAAGAAGGCACTTGAATCCCTACCCTTCTCTGGGAACATACTGTTAGACAAAATCGTGGCAACTGTTGCAGCTTCTAAATCTGCCTACCCCAAAGCCTAGGACGCCCTCCTTTTGGTCCATTCGCCCCCAGGGTAAGGCTAAAGACCAGTCCTTTCCTAGACGGAATAGCTCACACAAGACCGCCAAACCTTGTGCTAAACAAGCTTAGGCTGCCAGATGTCCAGCCACCAAGTCTAATGAAAAAACCTTAGCCTGATGGGGTGGGCCTCCTCCTGGGGGAACCCAGGGTGGGAGGCAGACTTTGGTTTGCAGAATCCAGGCGTCAGACCACAACAGACGCCTGAGTACCAGAAGTGGTCTCTCACAGGTACGCTCATCTTTCTGAGGCATCCTCCCCATTCAGTCTCTGCTGCATTGAGGGGTAATAATACCGGTCCCTTCGATACATCGCGGGGCTGGTTTTTACTCCAACCTCTTCCTGTTCAGATGCCCAATGGGTCTCATCGGCCTATTCTCAACCTGAAGTCACTCAACAAGTTTATCCAGGTGCCCCGGTTTCGCATGGAAACTCTTCTCCACTGTCCATTGGCATTGGAGCCTGTGGATTTTATGGCGTCTCTAGACATCAGCAACATTTTAAATTTTGGGCGGTGCCCTTCAAATTTTTTTTGCCAAAATAATGGCAGCCCAGCTCAGGCGTAAGCTGACCATTGCCTTTCTGCAAGCACATGGCTGGCTAAGCAACTGGAGAAAGTCCTCCATCTCAAAGGATGTCACATCTAGTAGCATTCCTGGATTCTCAGGTTCAGAGGATTTTCCTGCTAGCAGACAAAATTATGGCACTGCACTTGTGCGTTTGCAAGTTACTTCACATTTGGCGAGTGCCCATCCACTCAGCAATGCAGGTCTTGGGGTCCATGGTCTCCACCTTCGACATGATGGTGTACGTCCAGTTCCACTCCAGGCCTCTTCAATACCTGGTCCTATCCCAGTGGAACGGGCACCATCATCTGATCTGGTCCCAGATGACCGTCCTTTCTCCGGAAGCTCTCCCTCTCGTGGTGGCTACAGACATCCCACTTCTACAAGGTTCGCCCTTCTGGCTTCTAGATTGGCTGCTCCTCACTACGGATGCTAGTTTCTGTGGGTGGGACACAGTGACCGGTCAACATTCCTTTCAGGGACGTTGGACAACCCACGAAAGTATCCTTCCCATCGACATCCAGGAGCTTCAGGTTGTATACAGAATGCACTTCTCCAGGGCAAGCATGTCCAAATCCAGTCCAACAACGTGACTGTGGTAGCGTACCTCAACCATCAGGGAGGCACGCAAAGTTGGGAGCCATGAGGGAAGTGGCGCACATCCTTTTGGGCCGAACATCATCTCCCGGCCATCTTAGCAGCGTTCATCCCAGGAGTCCTCAACTGGGAGGCGGACTTCCTAAGGCATACAATGCCGGAGAGTGGGCTCTCCACCCAGAAGTCTTCCAACTCCTTGTGGACAAATGGGGCCTGCTGGATGTAGCTCTCATTGCCTTATGTAACAACCATAAATTACCCATATATGGGTCCAGGACCAGGGATCCCGCAGCCGCCTTTGTGGCTGCTCTCATGGTGTGGTGGACCCTCCATCTTACGTACCTTTTCCCTCCACTCTCCCTCCTTCCGAGGGTTCTTTGCAAGTTCAAGCAGGAAGGAGGCACCCTGCTGTTGATAGCTCCAGCCTGGCCCAGTCGTCATTGATTTGCCAACCTTCAGAGGACTTTGTCTACTCCTGGACCTAGCTCGTCTGTCTTTGACGGCATGGCTCTTGAGTCATCCCTCCTAATATCCAAGAGGTTCTCCCGCTCTGTGGTTCAGACGATGTTCAAGGTGCGTAAGCCTACCTTAGCCTGCATCTATTACAGAGTTTGGCACTCTTTCAGTGGCGCTCTCAGAGGCTATGACCCTATGATTTTCAGAGTTTCTCTGGTGCTTGCCTTTCTCCAGGCTGGATTAGACCTCTGCCTCCGCCTGGCATCATTTAAAGTTCAAGTTTCTGCTCTGTCAGTGTGGTTCAAGCGAAAGATCGCTCCCCTGCCTGATGTTAGAACACATCTTCAGGTTGTTCTTCACCTTCAACCTTCCTTTGTCACTCCAGTGGCTCTGTCTGATGTTAGAACACTTCTTCAGGTTTATCTTCACCTTCAACCTTCTTTTGTCACTCCAGTGGCTCCGTGGGACTTGTCTTTGGTTCTCCAGGCTCTACAGACGCTTCCGTTTGAACCTCTGGACTCAGTAGACCTCAAGTGAAAACGCTTTTCCTTCTCGCTATTGCCTCTGCCCACAGGGTCTTGGATTTGGGTGTGCTCTACTGTTGCTCCCCCTTTTTTATTTGTCATCCAGACAGCGCCTTCCTCTGAACCTGGGCTGGCTACCTTTTTTTTTTTTTTTTTTAAGTATTTTATTGGACAACTGTACAACATTTGCATACCTTATCTCAAAACAGGGCATAATTATATAGTAACATAACTATACATTCGAGACAGTTGGTTTTAAACAAAACAAACAACATAACCAGGTCAGGTCTATCAGAGAGTACCACAGTAAGGGCCTTTTAGAAGGGTGGGTGTCCTAGGTCTAATATTTCTAGGTTATACCATGTAGTGTGATATATGGCTTGGCGTAGGGATGTTTTGACAGGACTGTCTAGTGTTTGCACATAAGGGAGCCATATGTCAAAGAATTTTGTTATTTTGTTCTCCTTATCTAATAGCATTTCCAACCATTCCATATGGAAGAGGTATGATATTCTTGGCAAAAATATAGCTATGGATAGTGAATCTGTAGCTATCCATTGGGACAGTATTGTTTTTTTCCCTGCTGCTGCTATTTTGGTTAGTAATTGGCGTTTACCGATCGGCAGCTTAGAGGCAGGGTGATATAAGTGTAAGTCCCACATAACCCATTCCGGGGAGACATCTAAGTTGAGATGCAGTTTATCTTTAACATATGTTTGGATTAGGTTCCAGAATTTACGTACTTCAAGGCAACTCCACAAACAATGATAAATATCTGCATCTATCATGCCACACTTAAAACATTTGAAGTCAGAGGCTGTTCCCATTTGGAGCCGTAGTTTTGGTGTAATGTAGGATCGGTGTAAGATTTGATAGTTCATTTCTGCGTAGGATGCTGATATAAGGGTTTTATTAATCTTATTAAAGGCCGTAAGCATGGTGGAAACATCAATGGATGGGAAGTCTGATAGCCACTTTACTAGTCCCGTCTGGGTAGACTCCCAATCAATGGATTTTTTGATGAATGTATATAGCAATGCAGTAGAAGGGTGTATATTCGGTGTCAATTGCAAAGTGATGTCAAATGCATTATTCCTATCTTCTGTAGACATCAGGGCTATGGATCTTTTAATGTAGCTACGTATCTGGAAGTATATGAATAATGGAATTTTAAATTGTGGGAAACTGTCGCAGAGATGTGAGTATGTGTAAACCTGGCGGGTGTCTTGGTCGATCAGTTGGTATAACAACCCTATTCCTCCATCTGATAGGGCAGCTAATGTGGTCCGTGCCGCAGTTCCTCTAAAGTCTGGGTTATGATCTAGAGGGAGAAACATCGTGTTATAACTGGATATACCCATCCTCGAGCGTGCCTGTCTCCAAGCCGCACAAGTCGAGGTCAATAATATATTATTTTTGATCGAGGATGGAAGGGCCGATGGACGCATGTGTAGCAAGCTGACAAGAGAAAGTCCAGGGCAGAAAGCCTGTTCTAAGCCTGTGTTAGCAAAGGACTCAGTTTTGTGTATCCAATCAGTGGCATACCTGTAGTTCGCTGCCAGCATATAACTTCTAATACAAGGTAAGTTAACCCCTCCCAATTTTTGAGGTTGGCTCAGTTTGAATAAGGAGATTCTGGGTTTTTTTTGCGCCCAAATAAAGTCACTAAAGGCTTTGTTTAGGGTTTTTATGTCTGTTTCCGTTATTAATAGGGGCAGCATCTGAATAGGGTATAGCAGTCTTGGGAAAGAAATCATTTTGATTAATTGGCATCGTCCCAGATAGGACAGGGGCAGATGTTTCCATGTCTGAAAGTCTGTTAACATACGTGTTATAATTCGTGGAAAGTTGAGTCTGTATAAATCAGACGGGTTTACGGGTATCTGGAGACCGAGATATGTAATTGATCGACTCGCCCATCTAAATGGGAACTGAGAGTTCCATCCGTGTGTGGCCTTTGAGTGCAACGCCAGGGCCTCTGTCTTAGATTTATTAATTTTAAACCCTGAAATCGACTCAAATGTCTCCAACAATGATATCAGACTAGGGAATGCAAGCTGCGGGTTCGAAAAATATAATAACAAGTGTCAAAGTCAGAAAAATATCTCTATGCACACTGCCATATTTGCACCTCACACTGGTCCGCGCTGCGCATGCGTGCGCTTTCCCGTGATAGCGCATACCCGCTGATGCGTGCACCCGCTCGCATCGGTATGCGTATTTACGGTAAGGAGTATGTAGTCGTAGCGTGCGACCCAATCGTTACATATTTCCACAATTAACGTAGTTTATAGATCATGGTCCCTTTGATAGATTCTGAAAGTTTGGTTAATATAGAATGTCCCTGAACGGAGGAATCCCTCTTTGTATTGTAGGAAGGGTCTAACAGGAGTCATACAGTAGTGTTTGGTACCCATCGGAAGAGTATTTAAATAGCAATATTCCGGTGTTGGTTTGGAGCGTATTAATCGCTCGTGCGAATAGTTATGGACATAAGGAGTTTATGTCCATTACTATTATTTACTCTTACTCAGGTATGCGGCGGGAAACCCAGTTTCCCACCCACCTGAGCTGTTTGAAATCGTCACAGCCCACCTGTATGAATCACCCTATGACCTTTTGTTATAATGCGAAGCCGAATTCCTGTGTCCAATGGACGATAAGATTGTAGGGACCATTGGATTGCATTGTGTGTGGAGCATAAAAGACGGGCCTTTGGCATCCAGCTTTCACTTCTCATCAAACGGTTCTCATTGCTGATAATCGGGAAGCTGGATGTCCAGAAGCGCTTGCGATCGTTACCCTTGTGCGTAAGTTTTTCTCCGTGATCATATTGTCTTACTGTGAGCCATTTCTCTCATCTCATCTCATCTCTCTCTCTCTCTCTCTCTACTCTTTCTCTCATATTTTCCTTAAAGTATCTTGAATTGTTTTGTATTCATAGTGTAGTTATTTGGTTAGGAAGTCTCTGTTATATTGTAGTGTATCATTTGTATTGTGATTCCTTTTTACAAGTATATTAGTTATAATACATTTAATAGGCTTTGGACCCTAAACAAGTATCTGTGTATTTTCTCATAGTGTTAAGTGTTCACAGAGCGTCGGTGACGCTCAAGCAGCTTTGTAGTTAATCAGGTTACACCAGGTTGCACTTACACATTGTCTCTACACTAAGGTATACTGTGTATCTCATTGTTAAAGGTATAGATATCAAGGTATAGCGTTGTGAGCGTCTGCGCCGCTGGTGATCTCCTCGTGGTCACGAGCGTCCGCTACGCCATAGCGAATCATTTCGTTTGTCTGTAGCCAATAGTGTGCCAGTCTGTGATCTCTGGGCTGTGAGCGAACGCGACGCTTGAGTGTCTCGCCTATGGCTGAGCAATCGTTACGCAAGTAGCGTACCCTTACGGTACTTCTTACGTAGTCAGCGTACAGTGTTCTTAGACCTCTTAAAGGGTAATTTATACGATAAATAGATTCAGCTTTATCAATTGGCGGCTCGTCCTGTCCTTCACATATCTGCACTAGGTAGATCAGCAGACATTATCCCCCAGCAAAGGGTGGGAGGTTGTCTCGCAGTGCTGACGGGATAAGCGTCTGCTTCGCTTAGATAAAGAGTGCTGAAGGAATCCGGGAACCGGAGGTAAGAACAAAACGCTTGTGTCTTTTAAAACTGTTTATTTGTCTTCTGTCTTGCGTACACACGCACGCATACATATCAGCATTTCTTTTTCATTTTCGTATATCACTATCCTGTTTGCCAATTTTATAGTTGATAGAAAAGTGCTAAAAGAGACTTGCTGTTATTTTATAGTTTAAGAATAGAGGTAATAGTTAAAAGTGTAGAGAAACACACAGGTTTGCCTGGGAGATAAGGCAAAGCCAGTGGGGTACGCGGTAGATGATCAGGGATCGTCTACATTGATAAAAGTATATTGTGTTACGGTGGATCTTTGCATTGCGTACACGTGTCTCTAACAAAGACTAGCGTACGCAATCCAAAGGCCGACGCACGCAGCGTACATTACGCAACGGAGCGTCCGGTTACGCCCACGTAGCTCAAATCACGAAAAGTTGAAATTTTAGCGCAAAGCGATAATTAACGCAAAGGCGATAGTTAGCGCTAAGCGGTAAATAGCGCAAGAGGCGATAAATAACGCAAGTCTATTTTTGGAAAATCTGAAATTTAGTTTAACAGATCCTGCTCCTAATTGGTAACACAGCTGGGCTAAAGAAAATTTCTGCGCAGAAATAGATATAGAAACGAAAGTGTACATGTGTTGAGTGAGTGTGTTTTTATCACATAAGAGGTTGAACCAAAAAGAAATCGGGTACTCGTAAGGGACATACGTGTAAGTGACATATACGGTGGCTAGGGAGGCATCCTTGGTTAAACATAATATTTGAGCATTAGAGTATAGAACAAGACCAGGAGGTCGTACAGACAAGACCAGGAGGTCATAAGGAGACAAAGAAGTCCGCTATAAAGGTAAGAGGCACAACCCCGGGGGTTGGTGCAGAACCCATATAGGCCGTATAAGCTCTGGCTGAAGGAATTCACAGCCGAAATTTTCGATTCCACTGATCTCTCAGTACATAACAGGTAGTGCTTATGTACTGAACGATTGTACCGCACGTCATTGTGTGCATTAGTAAACCTGACTAGTATCATTTTGCGTACAAAAGTCATAAACGCTAGTTGTACATTCTGACGTGATTTGTGTAATTTTTTATTTTTAAAGGGAAGTTCGCTGGTCACTCAGGAACTATCTAGCAACCCCACCTTTACTGGAAAGAGTAAGTGTCCTGCGGGTAACCCTCATATGTTCCAGTAAACAGAAGGTTTTTGGTAGGGCCCTGTATCGAGTACGCCAGCACCATATCGGTGTGATCAGGTCGTATTGGTCGAGGTGGGCGAGTGAGTGGGGTACTCGGTAAACCGCCACCGCCGGCCTATTTTGAATAATTTGGTTTGCTGTAAGGGTTCGCTGAAGACCGTGATATAAAGATCAAAGGAGTAGTAAGCAACACCTGCAGATTATGGGGGCCAGTTGTTCAGGTAGGGGGCGATCAACCTCGGTTCGGGTTGATTCAGAGAACCGACCAGTCGGGTCGGCAAGGTACATCATGTGTGAGAAATACGGAAGTCACATAGAGGTTTTATGTGATGAATGGGAGAGAATGACTGTACAAGACAGGGAGAAATTCCCAAGAATAGGTAGCTTCAGTCCAGAAGTGTTACAAAATTTAAGGAGGAGGATATGTCTCATAAAATCAACAAAGAGACGAATCCAGCATCATGATTATTTACAGTTATGGCAACAGGAAGGTGAGATACAGAGAGGTTTGGCTCTGGCGGCGGGATCTGGGGCAGTCAGGAAACTGATAGCCACAGCCCCGCCTCCACCATACATTGCAGGAGAGAAGTTGATTGCGGAGAAAAACGCACTGGGGTGTAAAACACAAACTCTTAGCAACCCTGTAAATGTTAATGATGTTAACCAAGTAACCCATGCAATTATTGACCCGTGCAAGTTGTACCCTGTTCTGAACTTTCCTCAGGAGTGTGATCAAGAAGACGATTCGGCAACAATTTCAGCTCTCTCTCTAGCGGCCACCATATCAGAAACCACAGTAGGAACTGCACCACTCACGAGATTAGTGAAGGCCCCTAGCGGAGGGATAGGTGAGGTCGTGTCAACGGGTAAGTACGGCACCATGCATTATACCGAAACAATTTCACCACAAGTTGTAGAATCTACACAGAATGAGGTTGTTAGAGTTAACCCTGTTAGAGTAATAGCAGTTCCCAATGGGAAAACAGATGTATCAGGAGCCACTCCCATAAGGAACATTGCCATGTACACACCATTTTCCCGAATGGAATTAAGAACCATAGTGTCCGAATTTCCTGACCCCAGGAAAGACTTAGTTGCTAGCCAAAAATACATCAGGGATCTAGGGAACACTGTAGAGCCCAACAACAAAGATTGGCAGATACTGCTAAGAGCTTGTTTACCTTCAAATGTCGACTCAGTTCAATTCTTGGCTGATTGTGGACTAGATAAAGATGTACCGCTTTCAGATGTGTACAACAAAGATAACGTAAAAAGGATAAATTTACAGTTAAAGGAGTATTTCCCAGCCGTTGTTAAATGGAACAAAATATTCTCCATTAGACAAAAAGAGTCCGAAACGGCAGCAGAATATTTTCACCGGGCACTATTAGAAATGGAAAAATACACTGGTATAGAAGACATTAGGACCAACCCAAACCATCAAGAAGTAGCAGTATCTGTACTGATGGATGGTTTAAAGGAAACATTAAAGGCTAGGGTACAGACCACGCAACCATGTTGGCGAGGTCTGTCAGTGTCCACTTTGAGAGAGGCTGCTATTGATCACGACAGAAACATCACCAGGCACAGAGAATCGCAAAGTGATAAGTTAATGTCAGTAAGTATACAGGCGCTGACCACAAAGCAGCCTGCGTATGTACCATCGAATCCTGTAAGTAAGTCAACTGAAATAACTCGTTATTCCTGTAACAGACAGGGACACTATGCACGAGACTGTAGAATAAAGAGTGTACAAAGATCTTTTCAACCCCCTAGACAACGACACAACACAAGACATTGGGAGCAGGGTCCACAGAGGCGGAGTTTTGAGCCACATACAGGGGAAACAAAAAGATACCCCCCGAACAGAGATTGGCATGCCTCTGGTAGTTCCCAGCTAACTCCCTCACAAGTAGTTGCTGCCAACGGGATTCAGGGAGGTCAGCATACCCAATAGGGGTGTGGCCATACCTGTAATCTGCAGCCAGTTAAATTGATTGCCAGTCTTGGAAGTGAACCAGAGATTGCAATCAATGTAGCTGGTAAAACTTTAAACTTTCTTGTAGACACAGGGGCGGCCAAGTCAGTGATAAATTCGACAGTGGGCATGAGAACCACTGGTAGGACAATTCCAGCCATGGGAGTAACAGGAGTAGTCCAGCACTACCCTGTTAGCAAACCAGCCGAGATTACAATAGGGCCTTTACATACCAAGCATTCCTTTTTGCTGGCTGCATCGGCACCGACCAATCTCCTGGGAAGAGACTTACTGTGTAAAATGGGGTGCGTCATTTATTGTACTCCTGAAGGTGTATTCTTGGACATACCTGAGAATCACGCTCAGGAAGTACGAGACATGTTAGACTCCCCGTCAAAATTAATGTCACATACCACTATGACAAATAGGACTCCCTCCCAAGTAGAAGAGATGACATCTCAAATACCAGAGTCACTTTGGACAAAAGACGGACAGGACACTGGATTAATGGCAAACGTAGCTCCAGTAGTTGTACAAGTAAAAGATGGTAGGATAGCTCCAAAAATCCCACAGTATCCTCTGAAGCCAGAGGTGGAGTTAGGAGTTTACCCAGTAATAGAGCGCTTGCTACAACAGGGCATTCTGGTAAGAACGTCCAGCACTGCCAATAGTCCCATCTTCCCTGTGAAAAAGAGTGGGGGGAGGGGTTACCGGCTAGTGCAGGATCTAAGGGGGATTAACAAAATAGTTGAGTCAGTTCCCCGTAGTGCCAAATCCAGCTGTCATCCTAATGCAAATTCCTCCCACTGCGAAATTTTTCACTGTTATTGACCTCTGCTCCGCTTTCTTTTCGGTACCTCTGCACCCTGACAGCCAATATTTGTTTGCATTCACATACAGAGGAGTCCAATACACGTGGACTCGATTACCCCAAGGTTTCATAGATAGTCCAAGTATATTTTCTCAGGCTTTGCATGATTGTTTACAGTCTTTCCAACCAGAGAGTGGATCAGTATTGATACAGTATGTGGATGATTTACTACTGTGTTCTGATTCATTGGAAGCATCCCTGAAGGATACGAAACAGCTCCTGTTTCATCTTTCAGACACAGGACACAAGGTTTCCAAAGACAAGTTGCAATTATGCCAAACTAAGGTAAAATATTTGGGACACTGTCTAACACAAGGACTGAGACACCTGACCGCTGATAGAATCCAAGCAATTAGAGACATGACACTGCCACAAACCCAGCAACAGATCAGAACGTTTTTAGGAATGTGTGGGTATTGCCGTAATTGGATCCCAGGGTTTTCCATATTGGCGCTACCTTTGCAGGAAATGGTCTCCTCAAACAAACCTGATAGGATTTCGCATACCGACGAATCCGAAACAGCATTTGAGAGACTCAAACAGTGCCTAACGCAGGCGCCAGCACTAGGTATGCCAGACTATGGGAAACCCTTTGAACTATACGGAACAGAAAGTGCTGGTTGCGCAGCAGGTGTACTAACCCAAAAACACGGTGATGCCAGCAGGCCAGTTGCATACTACAGCGCTCAGCTAGACACGGTAGCGCGATCCCTCCCCACATGCTTGCGAAGCGTTGCTGCAATAGCATTGCTAGTAACAAAAAGCGAAGATGTTGTGCTAGGCCACAACCTCACAATCCATACACCACATGCAGTGTCAGCCTTATTGAATTCTGCCCAAACCAGACACGTCTCATCAGCGAGGTTTACAAGATGGGAATTGGCGCTAATGGCCCCAGTAAACATCACCATAAGGAGATGCAGTGCATTAAATCCTGCAACATATCTCCCAGGTGTGTCTGGTCAGGCACAAAGGGTGGAAGGTGAGAGTGCTGGGGAAGGAGGATTTAATACAAAGGAAGATACACATGATTGTATGGAATATTTGACCCAAAATTTTACCGCAAGGCCTGACATCAGTGACAATCCACTGGAAGATGCAGAACTCACGTTCTACACGGACGGTAGTTGTCACAGACAGTCAGACTCGGGAGACTTGTGTACTGGATACGCAGTCGTAGACGACCAAGACACCATAGAAGCGGAACCGCTAGGCCCACCTCACTCAGCCCAGGTTGCCGAACTGGTCGCCCTAACCAGAGCATGTGAATTGGCTAAGGGTAAGTCAGCCAATATCTACACCGATTCTAGATACGCATTCGGGGTAGTCCATGATTTCGGAGCCCTATGGCGCCTCAGAAATTTCATGACGGCAGCTGGTACACCGATAGCGCATGCAGCTCACATAAAAAGGCTTCTAACAGCGATACAGGAACCCGACAGAGTGGCTGTTATCAAATGTAAAGCACACACATATAGTCAAGACCCAGTATCACTTGGTAACAGCCGAGCAGACGAAGCTGCTAAGTTAGCAGCTGCTACCCCCATACCGACAGACACCACACAACTGATGGTATTCAATACCATCAACACACAGAAGTTGTGTGAAATGCAGAATTTGTGTTCCGCACAGGAAAGAGCAGTCTGGAAGGCAAAGGGATATGGCCAGGAGTCCTCAGGGCTCTGGACGGATGGACATGGTAAACCAGTGGCCCCCAGGACATATCTTCCATGTCTGGCTGAAGCAGCTCACGGGCTGACTCATCTAGGCAAGGAGGGGATGTGCAAATTGGTAAGAGCATACTGGTGCGCCCCAGGATTCTCCTCTCATGCGAGTAAAAGAGCAATGTCATGCCTTACCTGTCTGAGAAAGAATATTGGAAAGGCAATACCTACAGAACCATCCCATATCCCACCTGCCGGCGGCCCTTTTCAGGTAATACAAATTGACTTCATTCAATTACCCCCATGTCGGAATTTGAAATATGTACTTGTTTGTATAGATGTTTTCTCGAATTGGGTCGAAGCATTTCCAGCGGCTACAAATACCGCTATGTTTACAGCTAAGAAAATTGTGCAGGAATTTGTATGTAGATATGGTATCCCTAGAATAATCGAAAGTGATAGGGGTACCCATTTTACAGGTGATGTCTTTCAAGGAATGTGTAAATTGATGGGAATTGATAGCAAGCTGCACACTCCGTACCGTCCACAGGCGAGTGCGAAGGTCGAAAGAGTGAACAGCACGATTAAAAATAAATTGAGTAAAGTAATGGCAGAGACAGGATTGACGTGGCCAGAAGCTTTACCCATTGTTTTGTATAGCATCAGAACCACTCCCAGGTCCCCTCTTAATCTGTCCCCTTTTGAAATCTTGTTTGGTCGACAACCACATGTCATGATTAACCCTCAGGATGATTTGAAATGTAACAATGAAGTAACTGTAAAGTATTTAATTAACATGAGTAAACAGTTGAGGAACCAAAATGAAAATCTGAAGTTGGTGATTCCTGATCTACCTGATAGTAATTGTCATGACATTGAACCTGGGGATTATGTAATGATACGAAATTTTCTACGCTCAGGTTGTCTTATTGATAGATGGGAAGGACCATACCAGGTCTTATTGACTAGCACCACAGCATTGAAGGTTGCTGAGAGAGAGACTTGGGTCCATTCATCCCACTGCAAAAAGGTTGCTGATCCAGAGAAGTCCCGTGATAAGGAACAGACGGTAGAGGTTGTATCACTGGAGTGTCTGTTCCAGGAGGACTGAGGCGGCACCTGAGCCTTGAAGACCGAAAGCAGTTGTCGACTCCCCAATCCCTTTTATTGTTTTTCTCCACTTCCCATCCCCTCTCCCTTGAAATTTCTTTTTCCCCCTTCTCATTCTTCTCCATTTCCTCCTCAAAGATGGACTTGCCCCAAGAGACTGTGATCCGGATTTTCCTGTTAACCATGATGTTGACTAGAGCAGTCTGTTCCGGCGAGAGTACCATGGAGGTCGAGAGAGGTTCTGGAATGGGTTCCGATTATGATGATGGAGGCGTAGTTTTCCAAGATCAACCTAACCAACAAGCAAAGGCGAGTATCAGAAAACGATCCGATAGAAGAAATTGTGATGGATTGTTAGCTGAAGAAAACTGTATCTGTAGGCTCTGTGACAATTTGGTTGAGGATGGGTGCATAAAGAAATGCCAATCCAGTTTTAATATCCATATGGACCGGCATCCATTGAGTGACTATCACTCCTTAGTGGGTAATGTGTTAAACAAAACAGATTGTTGGGTATGCTCTCAAGTACCTCAGGGTCATAGCAAATCAGGGCTAGTACCATTTCCTTTAACGATAGGGGAGGTACTTGAGTTAAATGGTGGGAGACCGGTGGACAGGAGATTTAACATCTCCAGCCCTCCTAGCTTGAAGCTCCACCAATACCATGTGGATAGGTCCCTCTTATGTTTTAACATCTCCAATCCCCGACAGCCGGGAAATTGGGAAGTGTCATGGAGCAACCTGACCATGACCTTCTCGCATAGAGCAGATAGAATGCCTACAGATACAGAGCTTGTACGCCACATAGCCAGTAGAGGAAAATCTTTCAGGTATAGATATACCTTAGGAAATAGGATTACTAGAGTTGGAGAAGTATCACCAGGATACTGTGCACATATCGTACAACCTGATACGTGCATTAAGCAGATGGAAGAATTAGGGCTAGGAGATTTCACCTGGAAGGTATGTAATATGGTAATGTCCTACTCCGTCCCATATGTTCTCCCCGATGATGCATATTTCATATGCGGGAGAAAGGCGTACAAGTGGCTTGCCCCAAACTCTGAAGGATTGTGTTATATTGGAAAAGTATTGCCTGAAGTGATGACTGTAACACATGATAAAATGAAAGACATACACCGTGGTGCCCAAGCTCCTTATACTCACACTCATTACGAGCACCTCGTTAAAAGACAACTGTCAGAAAGGTTAGAGCATCCGGCCTCTGATCTGATCCATGAATCCACCGGGATTCAGGTTCTGGTGGCGTTAGATTTCACTCGCACCGCTCGAGGAGTGATGAATTATAGATACATTTCCGCACTCGCCAATTTGTTAGATAATATCACTGAAATGTATGATGACACGTTTAGATACACTGGAAGAGAACTCCAAGCTTATAAAACAGAACTGGTACAGCATAGAATGGTTCTTAATTACCTCACAGCAGTGACAGGCGGATATTGTGTTACATTGGCAACACAGTACGGCGTGAAGTGTTGCACGTACATCACGAATAGCACCGAGGATCCGGTAGAGGTCATAGACCAAAAGATGGACGATATTCTCCAATTGAAGTGGGAATTTCGCCGAAAACACAATCTCACTCTTGCTGCTGTAGGTAATGAGCTGACTGGTTGGGTGTCATGGTTGAACCCGCGAAATTGGTTCTCCGGTTTGGGAGACTGGGCTCAAGGAGTCATAATGGATGTTGGAAAGTTTCTCCTATGTATTTTAGGTGTTGTTATATCTATTGGATTGATATTTAGATGCGGGCAGGCTTTAATGAGGTGCAAACAAAGTACAAGAGTGATGAGTTTGAGGAGTGAGGAAACTGTAATTAACCTGGATTTGATTTATGACCCAATGATAGAAACCAGGATGTGATGAAAATGCGATTATACGGTCCGTTTCTTTCACCTGTTTTTCTGCTTTTCTCCAAGATAAAAAGACCCCCTTGGACGAGGAAGTTGACGAGACGCTATACAGACAACGGATGGACCAAAGAAAGAGTTTTTGACCACTTGAGAAATGGACACTTGATGAACTTTGCCATGGATCCCCAGTTTCCCTAGTATTTTTAAACTCACGCTAGCCCAACATTTTTTGTAAATCTGATGGCACTGACAAAGCTTGTTGCTCATGCCTAAGGAGCAAAACAGCGCAAAGAAGACGACTTTCAACTGATACCGAACAAAACTTCGACGACAGATGTACATTTACCTGACATAGAATATCATTGCATTTTCCATAAGTGTTCTTCATCTTCATCTCTACAACCCTCAGGTAATAACACACATAGTATAGGGAATACAGGCACAGATATCAGCAATCACATATTCCCCCATTCATGTATCATCAACTAAAATGTGCTCCCCATTTTGTTCAAAAAACCGAAAAGAGCTCGGTAAAGTTTGACAGCCCATCCACAGACCTGTACCGCAGGATAAGAAGGAATTCAAATGTATACTTCGCAATACCTCGAAGCTTGATTTACAACACGTACGGCACGATGATACATGACCCCCCAAACATGGACTCATACACACATGCTTCTGCTATCTCACTAGGTCATACCCTCTTCACACCTACTCCTCTCTCCTCCCCTACCCAACCATGGAAATGAATTAACCCCTGACATATATTTTTCTCCTTTTGAAATGTTTTAGAAGGTGGCAGTTATTATTGACTGCCAAAGGGTGGACTGTCAAAGTCAGAAAAATATCTCTATGCACACTGCCATATTTGCACCTCACACTGGTCCGCGCTGCGCATGCGTGCGCTTTCCCGTGATAGCGCATACCCGCTGATGCGTGCGTATTTACGGTAAGGAGTATGTAGTCGTAGCGTGCGACCCAATCGTTACATATTTCCACAATTAACGTAGTTTATAGATCATGGTCCCTTTGATAGATTCTGAAAGTTTGGTTAATATAGAATGTCCCTGAACGGAGGAATCCCTCTTTGTATTGTAGGAAGGGTCTAACAGGAGTCATACAGTAGTGTTTGGTACCCATCGGAAGAGTATTTAAATAGCAATATTCCGGTGTTGGTTTGGAGCGTATTAATCGCTCGTGCGAATAGTTATGGACATAAGGAGTTTATGTCCATTACTATTATTTACTCTTACTCAGGTATGCGGCGGGAAACCCAGTTTCCCACCCACCTGAGCTGTTTGAAATCGTCACAGCCCACCTGTATGAATCACCCTATGACCTTTTGTTATAATGCGAAGCCGAATTCCTGTGTCCAATGGACGATAAGATTGTAGGGACCATTGGATTGCATTGTGTGTGGAGCATAAAAGACGGGCCTTTGGCATCCAGCTTTCACTTCTCATCAAACGGTTCTCATTGCTGATAATCGGGAAGCTGGATGTCCAGAAGCGCTTGCGATCGTTACCCTTGTGCGTAAGTTTTTCTCCGTGATCATATTGTCTTACTGTGAGCCATTTCTCTCATCTCATCTCATCTCTCTCTCTCTCTCTCTCTCTCTACTCTTTCTCTCATATTTTCCTTAAAGTATCTTGAATTGTTTTGTATTCATAGTGTAGTTATTTGGTTAGGAAGTCTCTGTTATATTGTAGTGTATCATTTGTATTGTGATTCCTTTTTACAAGTATATTAGTTATAATACATTTAATAGGCTTTGGACCCTAAACAAGTATCTGTGTATTTTCTCATAGTGTTAAGTGTTCACAGAGCGTCGGTGACGCTCAAGCAGCTTTGTAGTTAATCAGGTTACACCAGGTTGCACTTACACATTGTCTCTACACTAAGGTATACTGTGTATCTCATTGTTAAAGGTATAGATATCAAGGTATAGCGTTGTGAGCGTCTGCGCCGCTGGTGATCTCCTCGTGGTCACGAGCGTCCGCTACGCCATAGCGAATCATTTCGTTTGTCTGTAGCCAATAGTGTGCCAGTCTGTGATCTCTGGGCTGTGAGCGAACGCGACGCTTGAGTGTCTCGCCTATGGCTGAGCAATCGTTACGCAAGTAGCGTACCCTTACGGTACTTCTTACGTAGTCAGCGTACAGTGTTCTTAGACCTCTTAAAGGGTAATTTATACGATAAATAGATTCAGCTTTATCACAAGTCATCTGCATAAGCTGTGACCTTAAGGTTATGATTATCTATTTCGATCCCCTGCCAGTCAGAATTCAAATAGCAGTGTCTAATGAGTGGATCTAGTGCTAGGTCAAAAAGGAGTGGGGATAGGGGGCACCCCTGTCTCGTGCCTCTATGAAGTGTAAACGTGTCTGTGTTCAGACCATTCACTGTAATGAACGCAGAAGGTGTGTTATAGATAGTGCGAAAGAATTTGACGAAATCGTCTCCAAATCTCTGCCAGTGGAGCACCCTTAGCAAGTGAGACCATGACACGCGGTCAAACGCTTTATCAGCGTCACAGCTCACTATCAAGGAAGATCCACCCGGCGTCCGTGCCGATATGGTCAAAGCGGCAACTAGCTGTCTTATATTGTGCACTGATGTCCTCCCCTTTACAAAGCCGGTCTGTGATGGATGTAATAATGTGGGTAACACCATTTGCAGCCTATGTGCCATTATTGTTGTCAAGATTTTGAAATCTTGATTTAAAAGAGAAATGGGACGGTATGATTGAACCAAGGTAGGGTCTTTCTCTGGTTTCGGTAATACTATCATACGCGCTTGGTTAAAGGTGGGCGGGGCAGCATTGCCGGACATAATGGAATTAAGTAGGGTCAGGAGATAAGGTGTAATGTGGGGTTGCAGTAATTTGTAATACTCTGCGTTCAGACCGTCGGGGCCTGGCGATTTTCCATTAGCTAGTTGTTTGATTACCGTCGTTAGTTCTAATTCGGTGATAGGGGCCATAAGGGAGTTTTGGTCCTCTGTTGTCAGTGTGGGGGATCCTGCTGATCTTAGGAAGTTCATGCCGCTAATAGCGTCATCTGGCGGGGCTGAGTATAATTCTTTGTAGTAAGATAAGAAGGAGTCAGCTATTACTGCTGGGTCAGAGGATATTTGTGTGTGTGCTTGAAGAGTAAGAATGTGCGAAGTGGGGCGTTGACTACGAACTACATTCGCCAGAAGTTTGCCAGCTTTATTTCCCCACCTGAAGTATTTGTTTTTGAAAATCTAAGGCATATTGGGCTCTCTCTGTGCAGAGGGTATCATACAGGTGTTTAGTCTCTATATAAATCCTGCGGTTATCTTCTGTAGGGGAAGCTAACAGCGTGGCATAAGAATTTGTTAATGTCAAGCCTAGGTCACGAAACCTTTGGTTGAGGCGCTTACGCTTAGCGGCGACATATGCTATGATATATCCTCGCACTACTGGCTTGGAGGCAGACCAAAAGAGGCCTATGTCCTCTGTGTGTTGTGCGTTGTCTCTAGCGTAGTTAAGGAAGTTAGTCTCTAAATATGACTTAAATTCGGGGGAGTTGTATAAGTGAGAGGGAAATCTCCAGTTATATGATGTCTGTTTAGGAGATTTCAGCTCAAGTGTGAACCATGTAGGTGCGTGGTCAGAAATGGCAATATTTTCCACTCTGGAGTCGTTCAACCTGGAAAGCAGTCTTGCTGGGCACAGCCAGTAGTCTATTCTAGTTGACGTGGCATGTGGGTGCGAATAAAACGTGTATTCTCGACTAATAGAGTGTTGGTGTCGCCATGGGTCTATTAGGTGAAATGAGGACAATAAAAATTGCAGTGATGCTGGGATGGAGTAACTGTGCCCACTAAATGTGCCAGACCTGTCCAGAGCTGGCTGTAAGGTTGAATTAAAATCGCCTCCGATGATTAGATGTCCCTCGGCCCATTCCTGAAGTCGGACATAAATGTCTGTAAAGAAGGCATTATGGTCCGAGTTCGGTGCATATATGGTCACTAAGGTGTATAATTCCCCCTCTAATTGTACTTTTAAAAATAAGAATCGGCCGTCCTCGTCCTCCAGTGTGTCTACTATGTTGTATCTAAGGGATTTACGGAATATAATCATTACCCCTCGCTTCTTGGAGGTATATGATGCAGTGTTAAAGCCCTGTATCCAAGTATCTCTAAGTACATTGGGATCTCCCAGCTTCCAGTGGGTTTCTTGCAACATCGCCACATCTGGTCGCAGGCGTTTGAGGTGCTGCAATATCTTTCTTCTTTTAATCGGAGTATTAAGACCCTCCACATTCCAAGTAAGGAATTTTAGACTCGTCTTAATCTCTGTAGAGGCCGCCATTTTAGTGTCCGATCTAACCTATACCCATCCTTTCGGACACAGAGAACAGTGGCATCCTAAATCGCGGGGTTCCCCATATCCCAGCGAGTAGGGAAACCCAGGCCAAGGCAGTGGTAATTGACCTGTGTCTTAACATCAATAACAATAGTGTTTGTGAACTTTGTGTTACAGTATATCCATTTTTCACATTATTATGAACCCATAACAGTGGTCCTGAGGGCTCACTATAAACCATTAGTATAACTCCGATCAGAGTAATGAGAGGGGGGTGAAAGGGGGGGGGGGGGGGGGGGGGAGGTAAGAGAGAGAGGAACACAGAGGTGGGGGGGAGAGGAAAGGGCGGGGAAGCCCTGCAATTTTCAAATTCTGAAACAGGTGAAATTGTTCGAAACAACATGTAGTGGGTAATAATGGTCAGCCATACATTACCAATCACGACCTCCATAAGGGAGATGATACAGATGTTAAGCTTATGAGAACGTTTGTGATCAGTCTCTGTCATTGGAGGCTAATGAGGAGTGACTTCGTACAGATTCTGCAAATGTTTTTGCTTCCGAGGGTGAGTCGAACAAGTACGTTTTGCCGTTATGTTGAGCACGTAATTTCGCAGGGTAGAGTAGAGCAAACCATATGCCCACATCAAACAGAATCTTGCAAATGGGAGAAAATTCTCTCCTTTTCATGGCCACGCCATATGAGAAGTCCTGGAACAGGAGTAACTTGTCTCCATGATAGAAAAGTTCCTGAGCTTTACGATACGCGTCCATCACTTTAACTTTGTGTAATTGAGAAATTTGAATATGACCGGTCTGGGTCTGCGGCGGTCTGTTTGGAAATCAGGACCGATTCTGTGTGCCCGTTCTATTGCCAAATTTTCCTCATTTTTCAAGCAGCCCAACTCGAGCGGCAACCAGGAGGAAACCAGCGCCATCAACTCTTTAGGTTTGACGGATTCCGGTAAGCCAATCATGCGGAGATTGTTTCGACGATTGCGATTTTCTAAATCTTCTAACTTCTCCTGTATCGCGGTGATGGAAGACGCTTGAGATTCAATTACCGAGCGGGCAGTGGTTAAGTCATCTTCTAGATTCGAGACTCGTTGTTCTACTTCATCTATTCGTGTGCTATGTTCCTTTAGTTGTGTCATAGTGGAATCGATAGCTTCCTTCAACCCTGCGAGTTTCTTGTCTAATAGCGGTGACAATATATCAGAGATTTCCTGTGCCCTGGCTACAGCGTCCAAGGTGTATCTCACAGGGTCTGTTACGCCATCTAGGACACTAGCGTTAGGTGATGATGGCGGTGAATTAGCAGAAGCTGAAGCAGATGCTCTGGTGTCTTTAGTTTTTGCTGGTGCGGAGCCTCGTCCTCCTCTCTGAGGTTTGGCCACAAATTTATCCATATCTGCGCAGTATTAGAGTGTTTCAGCGAGAAACTAGATATGTTAGAATGTCCTGCCTTGCAGGGAGTGTAGGCAGATGTGCAGTCACTGAGCGGAAGATAAGGATGCCTGAGTATGCGCGGGCTGTGTGCAGGGTCTAGGATGGCACTGACCAGCTCCTGTTAGTAAATTAGGATGAGTCCAGGTGTCTATTGGTCTGAGGGGGTGCTGTATGATATGTGCAAGCCTGTCTTCCTGTTAGTGATGGCAGTGAGATGAGTATGAAGTGAGTGTGAAGCCCAGCGTGGAGCACTCACCCCTTTGCAGGTTTCCTCCAGTCACTCTCCCTCCTCAGACGCTCATCTGCGCTCCCTCCTCCGTCTGTGCTCCCCTCCGCCAACGGTAGCCGTGCAGGGCTTGGCGGGTCGTGTGGGGAAAGGGCCAGGGTGCCGCTCTGTCTGTGGTGGTAGCTGGGGGGGGGGGGGGGGAGGTAGCCCAGCGTTGTGCCTCTACCCCCGTGCAGATCCCTCCAGGCCGCGTCCTTTTCTCCGCTGTGTGTGAGCGGCGTCTTCCGGCTGTGTTCCCCGCCGTCAGCAGCAGCGGCACAGGGCTCAGTGTGGCGCCGGCCGAGCAGGGCTCCCAGCCGCGGCCGCCTCTATCAGCGGGTCGGGGCGAGGAGGGGAGATTAGCGGTGTCCGGCCACAGCCAAGATGGCGGCCGCAGGCAGCATGCGCCACAGTTGGCGCTCAGACTCCGGTGAAGGGGGCGGTGGGGAGCCGGGGAGATGGTCTCCTCTTGCCCACCAGTATCTCCGCTGGCCCCTTGTATATTTTCGGGGCGCAGGTCCCGGTATATTACTCCCAAATCGGCTGCAGGGTGTCAGGGAACGGAGAGCTCTCCTAAAAAGCGGCCAGCAGGGGGTCCGCCCACCGGAAGTCCTCCGGCTGGCTACCTTTTTAAGGTGGTATCCCGGTTCCATCCTGATGAAGAGATTGGTTCCGGCCTTCAAGTTCTCGGACCTCTCTGCAAGTAACGCCTCCCTGGATGTGGTCCAAGTTCTTTAAATTTATGTGGATCGTACCAACTCCTTAAGAAAATCTGATGCTCTTTGTGTTATATGGATTTCACAAGAGGGGCTTACCTGCTAACAAATAGACTGGCTAGAGGGCTCCGCATGACTATTTTGCAGGCTGACCTCCCTGTTTTGTGTATGGTTACAGCTCATTCTACTTGTTCTGTGGGATTCTCGTGGGCAGTTGACATGGCACTTCTGCTGAACAATTTTGCAGGGCGTCCACGTTGTCTTCCATCCACACCTTCCTTAGATACCTTTGCCTCTCAGGATGCTTCCTTTGGGCGCCAGATTCTCCTATCTGCTCAGGAGTGTACCCTCCCTTAGGGGAAACTGCTTTGGAACATCCCCGTGGTACCCTGTGGAGACTATGGACCCTGAAGAAGAAACTAAGAGTTATGGTGGACTTACACTTGTTACCTCTTTTTCTTTGAGGTCCATAGGATCCACAGGGCGCCCACCCTGACGCTCCTGGTTTCTATGGGTTCCTTCTCGTGGTCACTGTTCAACCTCCTCTGTGAGAGCCATTTTTCCTCATCCTCTCTCTTGCCTTGGGCTTGTTCACAAAAACTGCTGGGTATAGGGACTGAGGCATCCTGGGAAAGCTTTAACTGTTTGGTGCCTGGTCCTCTCCAACCACCTACACCCATGGTAATCCCTGTGGATCCTATGGACCTCAAAGAAAAATAGGGTACGTCTACTATAACTCTTATTTCTCTGACGTCCTAGTGGATGCTGGGACTCCGTAAGGACCATGGGGAATAGCGGCTCCGCAGGAGACAGGGCACAAGAATAAAAGCTTTAGGATCAGGTGGTGTGCACTGGCTCCTCCCCCTATGACCCTCCTCCAAGCCTCAGTTAGATTTTTGTGCCCGAACGAGAAGGGTGCAGGCTAGGTGGCTCTCCTGAGCTGCTTAGAATAAAAGTTTATTTTAGGTTTTTTATTTTCAGTGAGTCCTGCTGGCAACAGGCTCACTGCATCGTGGGACTAAGGGGAGAAGAAACGGACTCACCTGCGTGCAGAGTGGATCGGGTTTCTTAGGCTACTGGACATTAGCTCCAGAGGGACGATCACAGGTTCAGCCTGGATGGGTCCCGGAGCCGCGCCGCCGGCCCCCTTACAGAGCCAGAAGAGCGAAGAGGTCCGGTGAAATCGGCGGCAGAAGACGATCCTGTCTTCAGACTAAGGTAGCACACAGCACCGCAGCTGTGCGCCATTGCTCTCAGCACACTTCACACTCCGGTCACTGAGGGTGCAGGGCGCTGGGGGGGAGCGCCCTGAGACGCAATATAACAGATGATACCTTAGGTTGGCAAAAGAATACATCACATATAGCTCTTGGGCTATATGGATGTATTTTAACCCCTGCCATTATTACAGAAAAGAGCGGGAGATAAGGACGTCGTGAAGGGGCGGAGCCTATCTCCTCAGCACACAAGCGCCATTTTCCCTCACAGCTCCGCTGGAAGGACGGCTCCCTGACTCTCCCCTGCAGACTTGCTACAGAATCAGGGTAAAAAAGAGAAGGGGGGGCACTATTGGCAGCTAAAAATTATATAAACAGCAGCTATAAGGGAATAACACTTATATAAGGTTATCCCTGTATATATATATATAGCGCTTGGTGTGTGCTGGCAGACTCTCCCTCTGTCTCTCCAAAGGGCTTGTGGGGTCCTGTCCTCTATCAGAGCATTCCCGGTGTGTGTGCTGTGTGTCGGTACGTGTGTGTCGACATGTATGAGGAGGAAAATGATGTGGAGGCGGAGCAATTGCCTGGGTTAGTGATGTCACCCCCTAGGGCAGGCATTCCCAACCGCGGTCCTCAAGGCACACCAACAGCACAGGTTTTAGTGATATCCAGGCTTCAGCACAGATGGTTAAATCAAAATAACTGCAGTACTAATTAAGGCACCCGTGTTCAAGCCTGGATATAACTAAAACCAGGACTGTTAGTGTGCCTTGAGGACCGTGGTTGGGAAACACTGCCCTAGGGTGTCGACACCTGACTGGATGATCGTATTTAAAGAATTAAGTGATAATGTCAGCACTTTGCAAAAAACGGTTGATGACATGAGACAGCCGGCAAATCAATTAGTGCCTGTCCAGGCGTCTCAGACACCGTCAGGGGCCCTAAAACGCCCGTTACCTCAGTGGGTCGACACAGACCCAGACACAGATACTGAGTCTAGTGTCGACGGTGAGGAGACAAACGTAATGTCCAGTAGGGCCACACGTTACATGATCACGGCAATGAAGGAGGCATTGAACATTTCTGACACTACAAGTACCACAAAGAAGGGTATTATGTGGGGTGTAAAAAAAAAACTACCAATAGTTTTCCCTGAGTCAGATGAGTTAAATGAGGTGTGTGATAAAGCGTGGGTTTCCCCCAACAAAAAACTGCTAATTTCTAAAAAATTACTGGCACTATATCCTTTCCCGTCAGAGGTTAGGACGCGTTGGGAAACACCCCCTAGGGTAGATAAGGCGCTCACACGTTTATCTAAACAAGTAGCGTTACCATCTCCTGATACGGCCACCCTCAAGGAACCAGCAGATAGAAGGCTGGAAAATATTCTTAAAAGTATATACACACATACTGGTGTTATACTGCGACCAGCAATCGCTTCAGCCTGGATGTGCAGTGCTGGAGTCGCGTGGTCGGATTCCCTGACTGAAAATATTGATACCCTGGATAGGGACAATATACTGCTAACTATAGAGCATTTGAAGGATGCATTACTATATATGCGTGATGCACAGAGGGATATCTGCACCCTGGCATCAAGAGTAAGTGCTATGTCCATTTCTGCCAGAAGAGCGTTATGGACGCGACAGTGGTCAGGCGATGCGGATTCAAAACGACATATGGAAGTATTGCCGTATAAAGGGGAGGAGTTATTTGGGGCTGGTCTATCGGACCTGGTGGCCACGGCAACGGCTGGAAAATCCACCTTTTTACCCCAGGTCACTTCACAAGCGAGCTAAAGGCCATTCCTTCCTGCCCCGGGGCAGAGGAAGGGGAAAAAGACTGCACCATGCAGCCGCTTCCCAGGAGCAGAAGCCTTCCCCTGCTTCTGCCAAGTCTTCAGCATGACGCTGGGGCTTTACAAGCAGACTCAGACATGGTGGGGGCCCGTCTCAAGAATTTCAACGCGCAGTGGGCTCACTCGCAAGTGGACCCCTGGATTCTACAGGTAGTATCGCAGGGGTACAAACTGGAATTCGAGGCGTTTCCCCCTCGCCGGTTCCTGAAGTCTGCTCTACCAAAGTCTCCCTCCGACAGGGAGGCAGTTTTGGAAGCCATTCACAAGCTGTATTCCCAGCAGGTGATGATCAAGGTACCCCTCCTACAACAGGGAAAGGGGTATTATTCCACGCTGTTTGTGGTACCGAAGCCGGACGGCTCGGTGAGACCAATTTTAAATCTGAAATCCTTGAACACTTACATAAAGAGGTTCAAATTCAAGATGGAATCACTCAGAGCGGTGATAGCAAACCTGGAAGAAGGGGACTATATGGTGTCTCTGGACATCAAGGATGCTTATCTCCACGTCCCAATCTACCCGTCTCACCAAGGGTACCTCAGGTTTGTAGTACAAAACTGTCATTATCAGTTTCAGACGCTGCCGTTTGGGTTGTCCACGGCACCTCGGGTCTTTACCAAGGTAATGGCCGAAATGATGATGATTCTTCGAAGAAAAGGCATCTTAATTATCCCTTACTTGGACGATCTCCTGATAAGGGCAAGGTCCAGGGAACAGTTAGAAGTCGGAGTAGCACTATCTCAGGTAGTGTTACGTCAGCACGGGTGGATCCTAAATATTCCAAAATCGCAGCTGATTCCTACGACACGTCTACTGCTCCTAGGAATGATTCTGGACACAGTCCAGAAAAAGGTGTTTCTCCCGGAGGAGAAGGCCAGGGAGTTATCCGAGCTAGTCAGGAACCTCCTAAAACCAGGCCAGGTGTCAGTGCATCAGTGCACGAGGGTCCTGGGAAAAATGGTGGCTTCTTACGAAGCGATTCCATTCGGAAGATTCCATGCAAGAACTTTTCAGTGGGATCTGCTGGACAAATGGTCCGGATCGCATCTTCAGATGCATCAGCGGATAACCCTGTCGCCAAGGACAAGGGTGTCTCTTCTGTGGTGGCTGCAGAGTGCTCATCTACTAGAGGGCCGCAGATTTGGCATTCAGGATTGGATCCTGGTGACCACGGATGCAAGCCTGAGAGGCTGGGGAGCAGTCACACAGGGAAGAAATTTCCAGGGCTTGTGGTCAAGCATGGAAGCATCTCTTCATATAAACATTCTGGAACTAAGGGCCATTTACAATGCCCTAAGTCAAGCGAAACCCCTGCTTCAGGGTCAGGCGGTATTGATCCAATCGGACAACATCACGTCAGTCGCCCACGTAAACAGACAGGGCGGCACGAGAAGCAGGAGGGCAATGGCAGAAGCTGCAAGGATTCTTCGCTGGGCGGAAAATCATGTGATAGCACTGTCAGCAGTGTTCATTCCGGGAGTGGACAACTGGGAAGCAGACTTCCTCAGCAGACACGACCTCCACCCGGGAGAGTGGGGACTTCACCCAGAAGTCTTCCACCTGATAATAAACCGTTGGGAAGAACCAAAGGTGGACATGATGGCGTCCCGTCTAAACAAAAAACTAGACAGATATTGCGCCAGGTCAAGGGACCCTCAGGCAATAGCGGTGGACGCCCTGGTAACGCCGTGGGTGTACCAGTCAGTGTATGTGTTCCCTCCTCTGCCTCTCATACCAAAGGTACTGAGAATCATAAGAAGGAGAGGAGTAAGAACTATACTCGTGGCTCCGGATTGGCCAAGAAGGACTTGGTACCCGGAACTTCAAGAGATGCTCACGGACGAACCGTGGCCTCTACCTTCTGAGAAAGGACCTGCTCCAGCAGGGGCCTTGTCTGTTCCAAGACTTACCGCGGCTGCGTTTGACGGCATGGCGGTTGAACGCCGGATCCTGAGGGAGAAAGGCATTCCAGATGAAGTCATCCCTACCCTGGTCAAGGCCAGGAAGGACGTAACCGCAAAACATTATCACCGCATTTGGCGAAAATATGTTGCGTGGTGTGAGGCCAAGAAGGCCCCTACAGAGGAATTTCAACTGGGTCGTTTCCTCCATTTCCTGCAAACAGGACTATCTATGGGCCTAAAATTAGGGTCCATTAAGGTTCAAATTTCGGCCCTGTCGATTTTCTTCCAGAAAGAACTGGCTTCAATGCCTGAAGTTCAGACATTTGTAAAAGGGGTACTGCATATACAGCCTCCTTTTGTGCCTCCAGTGGCACCTTGGGATCTCAATGTTGTGTTGAGTTTTCTAAAGTCACATTGGTTTGAACCACTCACCACTGTGGACTTCAAATATCTCACATGGAAAGTGGTAATGCTGTTAGCCCTGGCTTCAGCCAGGCGTGTCTCAGAATTGGCGGCTTTATCCTATAAAAGCCCTTACCTAATTTTTCATACGGACAGGGCAGAATTGAGGACTCGTCCTCAATTTCTTCCTAAGGTGGTTTCAGCATTTCACTTAAACCAGCCTATTGTGGTGCCTGCGGCTACTAGGGACTTGGAGGATTCCAAGTTGCTGGACGTAGTCAGGGCCCTGAAAATATATGTTTCCAGGACGACTGGAGTCAGAAAATCTGATTCGCTGTTTATCCTGTATGCACCCAACAAGCTGGGTGCTCCTGCTTCTAAGCAGACGATTGCTCATTGGATTTGTAGTACAATTCAGCTTGCACATTCTGTGGCAGGCCTGCCACAGCCAAAATCTGTAAAAGCCCATTCCACACGGAAAGTGGGCTCATATTGGGCGGCTGCCCGAGGGGTCTCGGCTTTACAACTTTGCCGAGCAGCTACTTGGTCAGGGGCAAACACGTTTGCTAAATTCTACAAATTTGATACCCTGGCTGAGGAGGACCTGGAGTTCTCTCATTCGGTGCTGCAGAGTCATCCGCACTCTCCCGCCCGTTTGGGAGCTTTGGTATAATCCCCATGGTCCTTTCGCAGTCCCCAGCATCCACTAGGACGTCAGAGAAAATAAGATTTTACTTACCGATAATTCTATTTCTCATAGTCCGTAGTGGATGCTGGGCGCCCATCCCAAGTGCGGATTGTCTGCAATACTTGTACATAGTTATTGTTCCAAAAATCGGGTTATTATTGTTGTGAGCCGTCTGTTCAGAGGCTCCTACGTTTGTCATACTGTTAACTGGGTTCAGATCACAGGTTGTACAGTGTGATTGGTGTGGCTGGTATGAGTCTTACCCGGGATTCAATATCCTTCCTTATTGTGTACGCTCGTCCGGGCACAGTATCCTAACTGAGGCTTGGAGGAGGGTCATAGGGGGAGGAGCCAGTGCACACCACCTGATCCTAAAGCTTTTACTTTTGTGCCCTGTCTCCTGCGGAGCCGCTATTCCCCATGGTCCTTACGGAGTCCCAGCATCCACTACGGACTATGAGAAATAGATTTATCGGTAAGTAAAATCTTATTTTTTCATCATTGTCCCTTCAATACAGTAAAATGATGATTTGTCTGTTCTTCATTCCTCCGCTTCGGTCAGCACGTTACTGTATGATACAGATAGTGTGGTGTGTATTGTACATTCTGAGTAGATTGTTAGCTCTGCTTGCAAGTCCTGTGTCCTGTACTTTCTCTGTATCTCTGATTGTCCCTGGAGATAAAGGATGATGTGACTGTATGGCCATGGCAGGTCTGTGTACAGTGTGCGATTGCTGATGGTTCTCCAGCTGGAAGAGTTGCCAGGAACATTTGGTGCCGGAGATACAACCTGACCTCCTTGGCCGCTGCACTCTCACCTGTTCCAGATATGGGAATTCCCAGCAAGTCGTGCTGCAGCCAGCATACAGTAGGTGGAATTCTGCAGGTTAGTGATCTCCTGAATATAACGTACTGTATTGTTAGAGCTGCAGGTATTTGGAAATCTGAGAATTGTGGTGAATAATTCAGGAGTCAATTACTTTCTTCATTATTTCCCCATGATGTATTCGATGTAGTAATGTCTGAGTGTCCCACACATGATATATTCCTGATCGTATTACCTGCACCATTGCTTTACCTCCAGCTGTCAGGCGAGGCTGGGATACATTGTACGGGTCTATCAGTATATCATCGGCACACGCGTGTGTATGTGCGGGGAGGGGGCTCTTAGTGTAACGCATCTCTATATTCTGAAACCTCTCCAGAGCTGGAGAATCCCAAGAATTCCCAATACTAATTCAGTGCCTGTATGTACTTGTAGGTAGGTATGTGTCTGTGTATTCTGGGAGGGGGTCACATGATCTGGTAATATTCCTGTACATGTATGTATGCACTGTGGTCTATGTGAGCATCACAGGTGACGTGAAAACTGCTCTGCGCAGAGCGAAAGATATGAGTAAATTGCTGCCAGATCCCTAATCTGTTCTTCCTTATAATGGAGGGGATACAAAGGGTCCTCCAGTGATCCATGATTATCCCTGAAGAGGTCTCTAGAGGCGAAACGCGTTGGAACCCTACTCCTGGTTTCTCCTACAGTGAACTCCTATACGCATGGACTGCGGAACCACTGTACGGAGATACGCCATGTGTAATGTGGCCTGTTTTGTATTTATTGGAATAATAGACCGACGTCTGCAACCGTCTCTGACTCCAGTTAGCAGAGGGTCCACAAGGGTTATGTTGCTGGTATACATCTGAATGTTACATATACTTATAGGAGAGACCCATATAATATTACTGCACGCTATCGTCTCTTCTGTTCGTTGTACGGGTGCTGGGACCCTGACCCAATCCCCGGCTCTCCCCACAATACAGCAGGTGTGCCGGTTCTGATTCACGTTTGGTAGGCATGTATAGTGCTCCCGCTAGGCTGTGGGCAGGGGTCCTATGCGCAGAATAAGTCATTACAGCACTGGCTCAATAAAACCTATGAAAGGGATAGATGAGCAGGGCTCCATCTGTATGTGTATATGTATATAACATGTTGCGATAATAATGATCCTTATATATACCCGGTATGAACGTATGTAACATGACGTGCTAACAATGACCCCTCCTCGCCTCTCCAGGCCAGTTTGGCTGGCAGACAGGACAGGCCTTGGGCACGGAGCCTGGCATCACCTGTTCCCTGGTACCTGAGCCTCCTCTATTCCCAGCCCTCCCTGATAAAGGTGAGTATAAAGGCCGGCAGGTGAGAGACGCTGCTCTATGACACCATGCTGAAGCTGCTGATCACCTTCCTGCTGGCGGCCGGAGGTAAGTCAGTGCCCTGTACCGTTATACAGCGAGACGGGTTCCAGATCTAATGGTCACTGTTCTCCTCCGCAGCCTATGGGTGTGGGGTGCCCACCTACACCCCCAATAGCCGTGTAGTGAATGGGGAGAATGCCACGCCCCACAGCTGGCCCTGGCAGGTAAGTGTGTCCATATGTGAGGGGGGGGGGGGGGTATAGAGACATTATAGGATGGCATGTGACCAGAGCTGCTTATGCCAGGGGGGGACTGTGAGCTGTGCCAGGGCTACTTATTGTATATATGCATGGTACACTCTCCGGCCATTAAGTACCATAATAACGACTGCAATGCAACGTGCACCAACAGGGACGGATCTAGACTTTTCTTTAGGTTTACTGTTTAATCTTGACTCCTCCCTCTACAGTCCCAACTCCTCCCATCTGCAATCCTAACTCCTCCTCCTCCTCTCAATTCTGACTGAACTTTTTGAGTGAGACTGAGATAGAGCTTTGTGATTGTTCTATGTACATGTGACTGTGCTATGGGGTAATTGTATTTATTAGCCCTAGTACCCACACACCAGCAAGTGAGGGGCAAATGCTCTGTAACCCTTGCTCTCCTGGCTCCTCTGTGCTGCTGTGGTATAAGCTGCAGCACATCGTTCTGCCTCATGCTCTCCCCGGAGAGCTCTCTTCTGCTCAAAAGTGGGCGTGGCTATGACTGTGTTAGGGGGGGCGGTCGCCCCCTTCGCCGCCCGTCCTTCCCCTTCCCCCTAGATCCGGCCCTGTCCACCAACAGTTGCAGCCGCCCATGGGAAGCCGGATTGTGGTGACGTCGCCCCGTTGTGTAAATGTCGGTGCATGTACGATACATATGAAGTGACGGCGGCACACTATAGCTGCCAAGTGTCACCAAACGCTCACAGAGAATATAGAAGCCGTACAGTCACCGGCAGGCGCTACGGCGCTCTTACATAAATACCACGTTCTGTAGCGGATGATGTACAGATGTGTCGAAGGCGTCCTATCTTCACACTGGCAACGTGACCCGTACATGGTCATCTGTCATTCGTAACGTCAGAATAAGCCACATCCTCACCAGGCCAGACAGATGGAGCAGCCTTTATTGCTGCAATACATGGATATATAGCTACAATGTGCAGTAATTATGTAAGGTGATAACGTTTCCAGCGAACCAATAAAGCCCACTAATGTGCAAAACCATGTTACATATGTAACATGTACAGAGAGAGTTAGATTTGGGTGGGGGGTGTTCAAACTGAAATTTAAATTGCAGTGTTAAAATAAAGCAGCCGGTATTTACCCGGCACAGAAAAAAATAACCCACCCAAATCTAACTCTCTGCACATGTTACATCTGCCCCACCCTGCAGTACAGCACGGTGTTACCCAGGTCCCTCTGCATATGTTACATCTGTCCCCCCTGCAGTACAGCACGGTGTTACCCAGATCTCTCTGCATATGTTACATCTGTCCCCCCTGCAGTACAGCACGGTGTTACCCAGATCTCTCTGCATATGTTACATCTGCCCCACCTGCAGTGCACATGGTTCTGCCCATTAGTGTGCTTTTTTGATTTGCTAACAACCCTGAATAACCCCCTGTGTCCTGCTCGGTATTAGTGTAGAGACGACCTATTTATAAGTCTCTCTCTTTACACCTTCTCTGCATGTGAATGGTGACGCTGTACAGCGCTGCGTACTCCTGGTGGCACCTCACACGCAAATGCTGCTAATAATACTGATTTCCTTACCGGCAGATCTCCCTGCAGTATAAGAGTGGGGACACCTTTCACCATACGTGTGGCGGAAGCCTCATCACCCCCACCTGGGTCATGACAGCGGCACATTGCATCTCGTAAGTATCCCGCCTGCACCAAGCAGTGTAGTGATGACCACACCCGTCACCTCTGCTCTGTAAAGTGCTGGGCGATGACGTAGGGGAGATTACCCAGTATCCTCCACTTACAGAATGTATGTCAGGGGACATGTGTGACCCAGGCTGGGAAATCACCACGTGTGACAGTAGGTATGTCAGGGGACATGTGTGACCCAGACTGGGAAATCACCACGTGTGACAGTAGGTATGTCAGGGGGCATGTGTGACCCAGACTGGGAAAGCACCACGTGTGACAGTAGGATTTGTCAGGGGACATGTGTGACCCAGGCTGGGAAATCACCACGTGTGACAGTAGGTATGTCAGGGGACATGTGTGACAGTAGGTATGTCAGGGGGACATGTGTGACCCAGGCTTGGAAACCACCATGTGTGACAGTAGGTATGTCAGGGGGCATGTGTGACCCAGACTGGGAAAGCACCACGTGTGACAGTAGGATTTGTCAGGGGACATGTGTGACCCAGACTGGGAAATCACCTCGTGTGACAGTAGGTATGTCAGTGGGCATGTGGGATCCACAGGCTAGGAACTCACCTCGTGTGACAGTAGGTATATCAGGGGGCATGTGTGATCCACAGGCTGGGAAATCACCACGTGTGACAGTAGGTATGTCAGGGGACTTGTGTGACCCAGGCTGGGAAATCACCACTTGTGACAGTAGGTATGTCAGGGGGCATGTGTGATCCAGGCTGGGAAATCACCACGTGTGACAGTAGGTATGTCAGGGGACATGTGTGACCCAGGCTGGGAAATCACCACGTGTGACAGTAGGTATGTCAGGGGACATGTGTGACAGTAGGTATGTCAGGGGACATGTGTGACCCAGGCTGGGAAATCACCACGTGTGACAGTAGGTATGTCAGGGGACATGTGTGACAGTAGGTATGTCAGGGGACATGTGTGACCCAGGCTGGGAAATCACCACGTGTGACAGTAGGTATGCCAGGGGACATGTGTGACCCAGGCTGGGAAATCACCACGTGTGACAGTAGGTATGTTAGGGGACATGTGTGACAGTAGGTATGCCAGGGGACATGTGTGACCCAGGCTGGGAAATCACCACGTGTGACAGTAGGTATGTTAGGGGACATGTGTGACAGTAGGTATGTCAGGGGACATGTGTGACCCAGGCTGGGAAATCACCACGTGTGACAGTAGGTATGTCAGGGGACATGTGTGACAGTAGGTATGTCAGGGGGACATGTGTGACCCAGGCTTGGAAACCACCATGTGTGACAGTAGGTATGTCAGGGGACATGTGTGACCCAGGTTGGGAAATCACCACGTGTACCCACGCTGGGAAATCACCATGTGTGACAGTAGGTATGTCAGGGGAAAGTCCCGGGAGAATGTATGGGGGGTAATGTATATTGTGTCTCCTGCAGATCCAGCCGCACCTATCAGGTGGTGTTGGGGGAACACGACCGCAGCGCTGTGGAAGGGATCGAGCAGATTATACCGGTGAATAAAGCGGATATATTTGTGCATGAAGGATGGAAGAGCAGCTCTGTATCTAGCGGGTAAGTGCTGGTGCTCAGTGTACAGTAAGTATATGTCCATGCAGCGCAGTATGTATATGGCCACACAGTGCAGTATATAGCCACACAGTGCAGTATGTATATGGCCAGGCAGTGTAGTATGTGCAGTATATAGCCACACAGTGCATTATGTATATGGCCACACAGTGCAGTATGTACAGTATATAGCCACACAGCACAGTATGTATATGGCCAGGCAGTGTAGTATGTACAGTATATAGCCACACAGCGCAGTATGTATATGGTCACACAGCGCAGTATGTACAGTATATAGCCACACAGCACAGTATGTACAGTATATAGCCACACAGCACAGTATGTATATGGCCACACAATGCAGTATGTACAGTATATAGCCACAGTGTGCAGTATGTATATGGCCACGCAGGACAGGATGTATATGGCCACACAGTGTAATACGTACAGTATATAGCCACACAGCGCAGTATGTATATGGCCAGGCAGTGTAGTATGTACAGTATATAGCCACACAGCGCAGTATGTATATGGCCAGGCAGTACAGTATGTACTGTATATAGCCACACAGCGCAGTATGTATATGGCCAGGCAGTGTAGTATGTACAGTATATAGCCACACAGCGCAGTATGTATATGGCCAGGCAGTGTAGTGTGTACAGTATATAGCCACACAGCGCAGTATGTATATGTCCAGGCAGTGTAGTATGTACAGTATATAGCCACACAGCGCAGTATGTATATGTCCAGGCAGTGTAGTGTGTACAGTATATAGCCACACAGCACAGTATGTATATGGCCAGGCAGTGTAGTATGTACAGTATACAGTCACACAGCGCAGTATGTATATGGCCAGGCAGTGTAGTATGTACAGTATACAGTCACACAGCGCAGTATGTATATGGCCAGGCAGTGTAGTATGTACATTATACAGTCACACAGCGCAGTATGTATATGGCCAGGCAGTGTAGTATGTACAGTATACAGTCACACAGCGCAGTATGTATATGTCCAGGCAGTGTAGTGTGTACAGTATATAGCCACACAGCGCAGTATGTATATGGCCAGGCATTGTAGTATGTACAGTATATAGCCACACAGCGCAGTATGTATATGGCCAGGCAGTGTAGTATGTACAGTATACAGCCACACAGCGCAGTATGTATATGGCCAGGCAGTGTAGTATGTACAGTATATAGCCACACAGCGCAGTATGTATATGGCCAGGCAGTGTAGTATGTACAGTATACAGCCACACAGCGCAGTATGTATATGGCCAGGCAGTGTAGTATGTACAGTATATAGCCACACAGCGCAGTATGTATATGGCCAGACAGTGTAGTATGTACAGTATACAGCCACACAATGCAGTATGTATATGGCCAGGCAGTACAGTATGTACAGTATATAGCCACACAGCGCAGTATGTATATGGCCAGGCAGTGTAGTATGTACAGTATACAGTCACACAGCGCAGTATGTATATGGCCAGGCAGTGTAGTATGTACAGTATACAGCGACACAGCGCAGTATGTATATGGCCAGGCAGTGTAGTATGTACAGTATATAGCCACACAGCGCAGTATGTATATGGCCAGGCAGTGTAGTATGTACAGTATATAGCCACACAGCGCAGTATGTATATGGCCAGGCAGTGTAGTATGTACAGTATATAGCCACACAGCGCAGTATGTATATGGCCAGGCAGTGTAGTATGTACAGTATATAGCCACACAGCGCAGTATGTATATGGCCAGGCAGTGTAGTATGTACAGTATATAGCCACACAGCGCAGTATGTATATGGCCAGGCAGTGTAGTATGTACAGTATATAGCCACACAGCGCAGTATGTATATGGCCAGGCAGTGTAGTATGTACAGTATATAGCCACACAGCGCAGTATGTATATGGCCAGGCAGTGTAGTATGTACAGTATATAGCCACACAGCGCAGTATGTATATGGCCAGGCAGTGTAGTATGTACAGTATATAGCCACACAGCGCAGTATGTATATATATGGCCAGGCAGTGTAGTATGTACAGTATATAGCCACACAGCGCAGTATGTATATGGCCAGGCAGTGTAGTACGTACAGTATATAGCCACACAGCGCAGTATGTATATGGCCAGGCAGTGTAGTATGTACAGTATACAGCCACACAATGCAGTATGTATATGGCCTGGCAGTGTAGTATGTACAGTATATAGCCACACAGCGCAGTATGTATATGGCCAGGCAGTGTAGTATGTACAGTATACAGTCACACAGCGCAGTATGTATATGGCCAGGCAGTGTAGTGTGTACAGTATACAGTCACACAGCGCAGTATGTATATGGCCAGGCAGTGTAGTGTGTACAGTATATAGCCACACAGCGCAGTATGTATATGGCCAGGCAGTGTAGTATGTACAGTATATAGCCACACAGCGCAGTATGTATATGGCCAGGCAGTGTAGTATGTACAGTATACAGCCACACAATGCAGTATGTATATGGCCAGGCAGTGTAGTATGTACAGTATATAGCCACACAGCGCAGTATGTATATGGCCAGGCAGTGTAGTATGTACAGTATATATAGCCACACAGCGCAGTATGTATATGGCCAGGCAGTGTAGTATGTACAGTATACAGCCACACAATGCAGTATGTATATGGCCAGGCAGTGTAGTATGTACAGTATACAGTCACACAGCGCAGTATGTATATGGCCAGGCAGTGTAGTGTGTACAGTATACAGTCACACAGCGCAGTATGTATATGGCCAGGCAGTGTAGTATGTACAGTATATAGCCACACAGCGCAGTATGTATATGGCCAGGCAGTGTAGTATGTACAGTATATAGCCACACAGCGCAGTATGTATATGGCCAGGCAGTGTAGTATGTACAGTATACAGTCATACAGCGCAGTATGTATATGGTCACACAGTGCAGTATGTACAGTATATAGCCACACAGCGCAGTATGTAATAATACCACTGTATGGGATCCTTTCAACTTGCCGGCTGTCGGGATCCCGTCAAAACAGGACTATTCCCACTCGTGGGTGTCCACGACACCCACGTCTTCGGTACAGTCCCTGGGGTGGGTGGTGTATTGTCCCCTATACAGTCCCTGGGGAGTTGTTGGTAATATTGTCCCCTGTATAGTCCCTGGGTAGGTGGTGTATTGTCCCCTGTACAGTCCCTGGGGTGGGTGGTGTATTGTCCCCAGTACAGTCCCGGGGGTGGGTGGTGCATTGTCCCCTGTATAGTCCCTGGGTAGGTGGTGTATTGTCCCCTGTATAGTCCCTGGGTAGGTGGGTGGTGCATTGTCCCCTGTATAGTCCCTGGGTAGGTGGGTGGTGTATTGTCCCCTGTATAGTCCCTGGGTAGGTGGTGTATTGTCCCCTGTATAGTCCCTGGGTAGGTGGGTGGTGCATTGTCCCCTGTATAGTCCCTGGGTAGGTGGGTGGTGTATTGTCCCCTGTATAGTCCCTGGGTAGGTGGTGTATTGTCCCCTGTATAGTCCCTGGGTAGGTGGGTGGTGTATTGTCCCCTGTATAGTCCCTGGGTAGGTGGTGTATTGTCCCCTGTATAGTCCCTGGGTAGGTGGTGTATTGTCCCCTGTATAGTCCCTGGGTAGGTGGTGTATTGTCCCCTGTATAGTCCCTGGGGTGGGTGGTGTATTGTCCCCTGTATAGTCCCTGGGTAGGTGGTTTATTGTCCCCTGTATAGTCCCTGGGTAGGTGGGTGGTGTATTGTCCCCAGTACAGTCCCTGGGGTGGGTGGTGTATTGGGTTCCGGTATGAATGGTCGACCATGTTATGGTCGACAGTCATCAGGTCGACATTGACATGGTCGACATGGACACATGGTCGACACGTGAAAATGGTCGACACATGAAAGGTCAACATGAGTTTTTTTACTTTTTTTGGTGTCGTTTTTGCGTAAAGTGACTGGGAACCCCAATTAGTGCACCGCGTCTCCTCGCATGGATCGCTTCGCTCCCCATGCTTCGGGCATGGTGCCTTCGCTCCGCTACCGCTTCGCTCGGCACACTTTACCGTTCCAATCGTAGTCCATGTGGATCGTAAAGTATGGAAAAGTTCCCCAAAAGAAAAAAAAGTTAAAATAACTCATGTCGACCTTTTCATGTGTCGACCTTTCACATGTCGACCATTTTCATGTGTCGACCATGTGTCCATGTCGACCATGTCAATGTCGACCTAATGACTGTCGACCATAACATGGTCGACCATGTGAACGGATACCGGTGTATTGTCCCCGATACAGTCCCTGGGGAGTTGTTGGTAATATTGTCCCCAGTACAGTCCCTGGGGTGGGTGGTGTATTGTCCCGAGTACAGTCCCTGGGGTGGGTGGTGTATTGTCCCCAGTACAGTCCCTGGGGTGGGTGGTTTATTGTCCCCAGTACAGTCCCTGGGGTGGGTGGTGTATTGTCCCAGGTACAGTCCCTGGGGTGGGTGGTGTATTGTCCCCTGTATAGTCCCTGGGTAGGTGGGTGGTGCATTGTCCCCTGTATAGTCCCTGGGTAGGTGGGTGGTGTATTGTCCCCAGTACAGTCCCTGGGGTGGGTGGTGTATTGTCCCCAGTACAGTCCCGGAGGTGGGTGGTGTATTGTCCCCAGTACAGTCCCGGAGGTGGGTGGTGTATTGTCCCCAGTACAGTCCCTGGGGTGGGTGGTTTATTGTCCCCAGTACAGTCCCTGGGGTGGGTGGTGTATTGTCCCCAGTACAGTCCCTGGGGTGGGTGGTTTATTGTCCCCAGTACAGTCCCTGGGGTGGGTGGTTTATTGTCCCCAGTACAGTCCCTGGGGTGGGTGGTGTATTGTCCCCAGTACAGTCCCGGGGGTGGGTGGTGCATTGTCCCCTGTATAGTCCCTGGGTAGGTGGTGTATTGTCCCCTGTATAGTCCCTGGGTAGGTGGGTGGTGTATTGTCCCCAGTACAGTCCCTGGGTAGGTGGGTGGTGCATTGTCCCCTGTATAGTCCCTGGGTAGGTGGGTGGTGCATTGTCCCCTGTATAGTCCCTGGGTAGGTGGGTGGTGTATTGTCCCCTGTATAGTCCCTGGGTAGGTGGTGTATTGTCCCCTGTATAGTCCCTGGGTAGGTGGGTGGTGTATTGTCCCCTGTATAGTCCCTGGGTAGGTGGTGTATTGTCCCCTGTATAGTCCCTGGGTAGGTGGTGTATTGTCCCCTGTATAGTCCCTGGGTAGGTGGGTGGTGTATTGTCCCCAGTACAGTCCCTGGGTAGGTGGGTGGTGCATTGTCCCCTGTATAGTCCCTGGGTAGGTGGGTGGTGCATTGTCCCCTGTATAGTCCCTGGGTAGGTGGGTGGTGTATTGTCCCCTGTATAGTCCCTGGGTAGGTGGTGTATTGTCCCCTGTATAGTCCCTGGGTAGGTGGGTGGTGTATTGTCCCCTGTATAGTCCCTGGGTAGGTGGTGTATTGTCCCCTGTATAGTCCCTGGGTAGGTGGTGTATTGTCCCCTGTATAGTCCCTGGGTAGGTGGTGTATTGTCCCCTGTATAGTCCCTGGGGTGGGTGGTGTATTGTCCCCTGTATAGTCCCTGGGTAGGTGGTTTATTGTCCCCTGTATAGTCCCTGGGTAGGTGGGTGGTGTATTGTCCCCAGTACAGTCCCTGGGGTGGGTGGTGTATTGGGTTCCGGTATGAATGGTCGACCATGTTATGGTCGACAGTCATCAGGTCGACATTGACATGGTCGACATGGACACATGGTCGACACGTGAAAATGGTCGACACATGAAAGGTCAACATGAGTTTTTTTACTTTTTTTGGTGTCGTTTTTGCGTAAAGTGACTGGGAACCCCAATTAGTGCACCGCGTCTCCTCGCATGGATCGCTTCGCTCCCCATGCTTCGGGCATGGTGCCTTCGCTCCGCTACCGCTTCGCTCGGCACACTTTACCGTTCCAATCGTAGTCCATGTGGATCGTAAAGTATGGAAAAGTTCCCCAAAAGAAAAAAAAGTTAAAATAACTCATGTCGACCTTTTCATGTGTCGACCTTTCACATGTCGACCATTTTCATGTGTCGACCATGTGTCCATGTCGACCATGTCAATGTCGACCTAATGACTGTCGACCATAACATGGTCGACCATGTGAACGGATACCGGTGTATTGTCCCCGATACAGTCCCTGGGGAGTTGTTGGTAATATTGTCCCCAGTACAGTCCCTGGGGTGGGTGGTGTATTGTCCCGAGTACAGTCCCTGGGGTGGGTGGTGTATTGTCCCCAGTACAGTCCCTGGGGTGGGTGGTTTATTGTCCCCAGTACAGTCCCTGGGGTGGGTGGTGTATTGTCCCAGGTACAGTCCCTGGGGTGGGTGGTGTATTGTCCCAGGTACAGTCCCTGGGTAGGTGGGTGGTGCATTGTCCCCTGTATTGTCCCTGGGTAGGTAGGTGGTGTATTGTCCCCTGTATAGTCCCTGGGTAGGTGGGTGGTGCATTGTCCCCTGTATAGTCCCTGGGTAGGTGGGTGGTGTATTGTCCCCAGTACAGTCCCTGGGGTGGGTGGTGTATTGTCCCCAGTACAGTCCCGGAGGTGGGTGGTGTATTGTCCCCAGTACAGTCCCGGAGGTGGGTGGTGTATTGTCCCCTGTACAGTCCCGGAGGTGGGTGGTGTATTGTCCCCTGTATAGTCCCTGGGTAGGTGGGTGGTGTATTGTCCCCAGTACAGTCCCGGAGGTGGGTGGTGTATTGTCCCCTGTATAGTCCCTGGGTAGGTGGGTGGTGTATTGTCCCCAGTACAGTCCCTGGGGTGGGTGGTGTATTGGGTTCCGGTATGAATGGTCGACCATGTTATGGTCGACAGTCATTAGGTCGACATTGACATGGTCGACATGGACACATGGTCGACACGTGAAAATGGTCGACAGATGAAAGGTCAACATGAGTTTTTTTTACTTTTTTTGGTGTCGTTTTTGCGTAAAGTGACTGGGAACCCCAATTAGTGCACCGCGTCTCCTCGCATGGATCGCTTCGCTCGCCATGCTTCGGGCATGGTGCCTTCACTCCGCTACCACTTCGCTCGGCACACTTTGCCGTTCCAATCGTAGTCCATGTGGATCGTAAAGTATGGAAAAGTTCCCCCCAAAAAAAAAAAAAAGTTAAACTCATGTCGACCTTTTCATGTGTCGACCTTTCACGTGTCGACCATTTTCATGTGTCCATGTCGACCATGTCAATGTCGACCATGTCAATCTTGACCAATAGTGGTCGACCTAATGACTGTCGACCATAACATGGTCGACCATAACATGGTCGACCATGTCAACGGATACCGGTGTATTGTCCCCGATACAGTCCCTGGGGAGTTGTTGGTAATATTGTCCCCTGTACAGTTCCTGGGGTGGGTGGTGTATTGTCCCCAGTACAGTCCCTGGGGTGGGTGGTGTATTGTCCCAGGTACAGTCCCTGGGGTGGGTGGTGTATTGTCCCCTGTATAGTCCCTGGGTAGGTGGGTGGTGTATTGTCCCCAGTACAGTCCCGGGGGTGGGTGGTGTATTGTCCCCTGTATAGTCCCTGGGTAGGTGGGTGGTGCATTGTCCCCTGTATAGTCCCTGGGTAGGTGGTGCATTGTCCCCTGTATAGTCCCTGGGTAGGTGGTGCATTGTCCCCTGTATAGTCCCTGGGTAGGTGGTTTATTGTCCCCTGTATAGTCCCTGGGTAGGTGAGTGGTGTATTGTCCCCAGTACAGTCCCTGGGAAGGTGGGGTTTGTTGTCCCTGTGGAAGGTGGGGGGTGTAGTAGTCCCTGGGGAGGTGGTGGGAGTATTGTCCCCTGTACAGTCCCTGGGAAGGTGGGGTTTGTTGTCCCTGTGGAAGGTGGGGGGTGTAGTAGTCCCTGGGGAGGTGGTGGGAGTATTGTCCCCTGTACAGTCCCTGGGAAGGTGGGGTTTGTTGTCCCTGTGGAAGGTGGGGGGTGTAGTAGTCCCTGGGTAGGTGGGTGGTGCATTGTCCCCTGTATAGTCCCTGGGTAGGTGGGTGGTGTATTGTCCCCTGTATAGTCCCTGGGTAGGTGGGTGGTGTATTGTCCCCTGTATAGTCCCTGGGTAGGTGGGTGGTGTATTGTCCCCTGTATAGTCCCTGGGTAGGTGAGTGGTGTATTGTCCCCAGTACAGTCCCTGGGGTGGGTGGTGTATTGTCCCCTGTACAGTCCTTGGGAAGGTGGGGTTTGTTGTCCCTGTGGAAGGTGGGGGGTGTAGTAGTCCCTGGGGAGGTGGTGGGAGTATTGTCCCCTGTACAGTCCCTGGGGAAATGGTTGTAAATTGCACACCCTCCAGTAATGAAAGGTGCTATGCTGCTGAGAATAAAGTAGTACACACAGACAGAAGGGGGTGCAGATGCACTAAACGATCATTACAGTATAATATAGTAAATCATAAGAGGTTGTTAGTATATCGTTGGCCAATGATATCGGCCTGCCCACCAATCGTCCAGGTCACCTCTTGTCGGGCCGGTTCCTAACACTATGGGGGTTTCCTGCGTTCCGGATGTTAGCCCCATAGTGTTAGGAACCTGCCCGACAAGAGGTGACCTGGACGATTGGTGGGCAGGCCGATATCATTGGCCAACGATATACTAACAACCTCTTATGATTTACTATATTATACTGTAATGATCGTTTAGTGCATCTGCACCCCCTTCTGTCTGTGTGTACAGTCCCTGGAGAGGTGGGGGTGTAATATCCCCTGTGCAGTCCCTAGAGAGGTGGGGGTGTAATAGTCCCTGGGGAGGTGGGTGGTGTATTGTCCCCTGTACAGTCCCTGGGGAGGTGGGGGGTGTAGTAGTCCCTGGGGAGCTGGGCCTTTTTGTCCCCTGGGGAGGTGGGGGGTGTAGTAGTTCTTGGGGAGGTGGGGGTGTAATAGTCCCTGGGGAGGTGGGGGGTGTATTGTCCCCTGTGCAGTCCCTGGGGTGGGGGGTGTAATAGTCCCTGGGGATGTGGGCGTTTGTTGTCCCCTGTGGAGTCCCTGGGGAGGTGGGGGGTGTAGTAGTCCCTGGGGAGGTGGGGGGTGTAGTAGTTCTTGGGGAGGTGGGGGTGTAATAGTCCCTGGGGAGGTGGGGGGTGTAGTAGTTCCTGGGGAGGTGGGGGTGTATTGTCCCCTGTGCAGTCCCTGGGGAGGTGAGGGGTGTATTGTCCCCTGTGCAGTCCCTGGGGTGGGGGGTGTAATAGTCCCTGGGGAGGTGGGCATTTGTTGTCCCCTGTGGAGTCCCTGATCAGGTGGGGGGTGTAGTAGTTCCTGGGGAGGTGGGGGTGTATTGTCCCGTGTGCAGTCCCTGGGGAGGTGGTGGGTGTAGCAGTCCCTGGGAATGTGTGGGGTGTAATAGTCCCTGGGAATGTGTGGGGTGTAGTATCCCCTGGGGAGGTGGGGGGGTGTAATAGTCCCTGGGTAGGTGGGGGGTGTACTGTCCCCTGTGCAGTCCCTGGGGTGGGGGGTGTAATAGTCCCTGGGGAGGTGGGCGTTTGTTGTACCCTGTGGAGTCCCTGGGAATGTGTGGGGTGTAGTATCCCCTGGGGAGGTGGGGGGTGTAATAGTCCCTGGGAATGTGGGGGGTGTAGTATCCCCTGGGGAGGTGGGGGGTGTAGTAGCCCCTTGGGAGGTTGGGGGGTGTTGTCCCCTGTGCAGTCCCTGGAGAGGTGGGGGGTGTAATAGTCCCTGGGGAGGTGGGGGGTGTACTGTCCCCTGTGCAGTCCCTGGGGAGGTGGGTGTAGCAGTTCCTGGGAATGTGTGGGGTGTAGTATCCCCTGGGGAGGTGGGGGGTGTAATAGTCCCTGGGGACGTGGGGGGTGTAATAGTCCCTGGGAATGTGTGGGGTGTAGTATCCCCTGGGGAGGTGGGGGGTGTAATAGTCCCTGGGGAGGTGGGGGGTGTAGAAGCCCCTTGGGAGGTTGGGGGGGTGTAATAATCCCTGGAGAGATGGGGGTGTTGTCCCCTGTGCAGTCCCTGGGGAGGTAGGGGTGTACTGTCCCCTGTGCAGTCCCTGGGGAGGTGGGGGTGTATTGTCCCCTGTGCAGTCCCTGGGAATGTGGGGGGTGTAGTATCCCCTGGGGAGGTGGGGGGTGTAATAGTCCCTGGGGAGGTGGGTGTAGCAGTCCCTGGGAATGTGGGGGGTGTAGTATCCCCTGGGGAGGTGGGGGGGGGGGGGGTGTATTGTCCCCTGTGCAGTCCCTGGGGTGGGGGGTGTAATAGTCCCTGGGGAGGTGGGCGTTTGTTGTCCCCTGTGGAGTCCCTGGGGAGGTGGGGGGTGTAGTATCCCCTGGGGAGGTGGGGGGTGTAGTAGTTCCTGGGGAGGTGGGGGTGTATTGTCCCCTGTGCAGTCCCTGGGGAGGTGGGTGTAGCAGTTCCTGGGAATGTGGGGGGTGTAGTATGATTATCCCCTGGGGAGGTGGGGGGTGTAGCAGTCCCTGGGTAGGTGGGGGGGTGTAGCAGTCCCTGGGTAGGTGGGGGGTGTAGCAGTCCCTGGGTAGGTGAGGGGTGTAATAGTCCCTGGGGAGGTGGGGGGTGTAATAGTCCCTGGGGAGGTGGGGGGTGTAGCAGTTCCTGGGGAGGTGGGGGGTGTAGCAGTCCCTGGGTAGGTGGGGGGTGTAGCAGTCCCTGGGTAGGGGGGGGGGGGGGTGTAGCAGTCCCTGGAGAGGTGGGGGGTGTAATAGTCCCTGGGGAGGTGGGGAGTGTATTGTCCCCTGTGCAGTCCCTGGGGAGGTGGGGGTGTTGTCCCCTGTGCAGTACCTGGGGAGGTGGGGGTGTAGAAGCCCCTTGGGAGGTTGGGGGGTGTAACAATCCCTGGAGAGGTGGGGGTGTTGTCCCCTGTGCAGTCCCTGGGTAGGTGGGGGTGTACTGTCCCCTGTAGGTCCCTCTCTGTGACAGCCGTGTCCTGGTCTCTTCTCTCTCCAGGAATGATATCGCTCTCATCAAGCTGTCCCACGTTGCGTTACTCAATGATGAGGTGAAGACGGGCTGCTTGCCCCCGGCACAGGAGATTCTCCCCAATAACTACCCCTGCTTCATCAGCGGCTGGGGGCGTCTGACCAGTATGTGTGCAGTAGTAGTAGAGACCGTTACGGTACAGGTGGACATGTTGTGTTACATTGTGGCTTTGTCTCTGTAGCTGGTGGAGTCCTCCCCGATGTTCTGCAGCAGGCCCTCCTGCCAGTGGTGGACCATCAGACCTGCAGCCAGAGGGACTGGTGGGGCAGCACGGTGAAGACCTCCATGGTCTGTGCCGGGGGGGATGTCCAGGCTGGTTGCAATGTAAGTACAAAGCCTGGGCGTGCTCCGTCTGTAGGCCGTGTTCCAGATATGTGGCCGGACATGAAGCCACCAAGTCCAGCTGCTTACTACTGATCACCTGCGTCCTGATCTGGGCCCTCAGGAGCCACATTTATCTGACTGCAATACTTCCCTGTCCTGCCTACTGGAGTCTCTACACAGGGGCCCCAGTGTGCAGAGCTCCAGAAAAGGGCCACATGTCACTGGGGAAGACCCCGATCTCTAGCTGATTCCAGTGCTAAACCATTAACACCCCTAAAATGTGGGGTCATTTACTATTCAGGGGGCCCCTGTCCTGTCACAGAGCAGAGATCTAATTATGAGTCCCGAAAGCGATCAGAGGACAAATTACTGCCAGCACCCCTCCCCCCCCCCCATTACTGCCAACATGCCCCCTCCCAGTGCACTGCTCCCACTGCTACCCCCCCCCCAACCTGTACATTACTGCCAACATGCCCCCTGCCAGTGCACTGCTCCCGCTGCCACCCCCCCAACCTGTACATTACTGCCAACATGCCCCCTCCCAGTGCACTGCTCCCACTGCTACCCCCCCCCAACCTGTACATTACTGCCAACATGCCCCCTGCCAGTGCACTGCTCCCGCTGCCACCCCCCCAACCTGTACATTACTGCCAACATGCCCCCTCCCAGTGCACTGCTCCTGCTGCCACCCCTACAACCTGTACATTGCTGTCAACATGCCCCCTCCCAGTGCACTGCTTCAGCTGCCACCCCCCCAACCTGTACATTACTGCCAACATGCCCCCTCCCAGTGCACTGCTCCCACTGCCACCCCCCCAACCTGTACATTACTGCCAACATGCCCCCTCCCAGTGCACTGCTCCCACTGCCGCCACCCCAACCTGTACATTACTGCCAACATGCCCCCTCCCAGTGCACTGCTCCCACTGCCACCCCCCCCAACCTGTACATTACTGCCAACATGCCCCCTCCCAGTGCACTGCTCCCACTGCCACCCCCCCAACCTGTACATTACTGCCAACATGACCCCTCCCAGTGCACTGCTTCCACTGCTGCTACCCCAACCTGTACATTACTGCCAACATGCCTGTGGCCGGAGAGACTAGCCAGCCACACGTGTAATGGCGTCTGCGGCACTGAAGGGGTTAACCCTCGTGCCCGGCGCCATGTTACGGACTGTTTAAAAGTTTGTTTAATGATGTGTTTTACTTTTAACATGTCATATGTAGTGCTCTGTGCACCATTGCAGGAAGGCATGTTTAACTGTATCTATTTTATATTCAAGACAGGCTTGGTGTATATTTAAAGGAAAAATGCAGTTACTATAGCTGTCTGAATAAGCAACTCTTATCCTCTGGAAATAGGAAGTGGCATGCTAATGGCCCTGTTCTATCAGAGAGGTGTGAAGGACAATACCTTTTGATGTGTAAGTTCCTTAGAGAGAGATACTAATCACTGGGTTTATGGGCTTGGAACTTGTTTCATGTAGGCGATTTGATATACGATCCCTAAATGGAAGATAAAGGAAGGAAGACCGTTTGTTTGTATTGTAGCCATTCCTGTTGTAATCTTAAACACTGGGATTGCCTGGAGATGGGAATGACCAGAAACATCTGTATTTTGAAGATATGTGATAAATTTATCAATAGTGAATGTTAATCTGATACCAAACGTTGTCTGGGTGACAGGAAGGAGGATATTGTTTTATTGCACTTATATCCTTGTAAAATGTAATTTATTGGTATTTTGTAAAATAACCTGATTGGTTGGAGAAGACAGGGAGGGCTTACCCCCCTGTGGTACTGTGTGGAAAACTGACATAAAAAGGAGACCTGCGTGCCTCCAGAGTTGTAGTTGTACCATCTTCATTCTGCTGAAACATCTGATTGTATGCTGTTGCCCCTAGCAATAGGGAAGGGTTCTCTTTAGAACTATTGAGCAAATAAACATCTTTGCCTCAAGAAGACTGCTTCATCTTGTGACCAACAGGGTTAGGCCAAACCTAGCCCCATCCTCCGGCTGTCCAGGGAAGTACCTAGCGTCTCCAAGCTCCGCCTTCCGCCAGCTACCGGTAGAGGCCTAGCAAGTGGCTAGTGGGGATTCGTCAGCACCACACAGCTGTGGTAAGGCAGTGCGTCGGCACATACAGAGCAGAACCGTGGTTACAAACGCCACGGCAGGTTAGGAGTTTGGTGGTGGCAGCAAGAACCCGCCCACAACGCAGTGGGTGGAGTCAGTAACAGGCGGTTACTGACGGTAAGCGGGAATCCCCTATGTGGTCAGGCCTCGTGCGGCTTGACCTTCCAATCTGTGCGCAGTCGACGGGACGCGGCAAGCGGCGAGTGCTTCCGTACGGTACCGTCCTGTCACAGAAATTTGGCCGGAGAGACTAGCCAGCCACAATGCTCCCTCCCAGTGCACTGCTCCCACTGCCGCCACCCCAACCTGTACATTACTGCCAACATGCCCCCTCCCAGTGCACTGCTCCCACTGCCACCCCCCCAAACTGTACATTACTGCCAACATGCCCCCTCCCAGTGCACTGCTCCCACTGCCACCCCCCAACCTGTACATTACTGCCAACATGACCCCTCCCAGTGCACTGCTTCCACTGCTGCCACCCCAACCTGTACATTACTGCCAACATGCCCCCTCCCAGTGCACTGCTCCCACTGCCGCCACCCCAATCTGTACATTACTGCCAACATGCCCCCTCCCAGTGCACTGCTCCCACTGCCGCCACCCCAACCTGTACATTACTGCCAACATGACCCCTCCCAGTGCACTGCTCCCACTGCCACCCCCCAACCTGTACATTACTGCCAACATGCCCCCTCCCAGTGCACTGCTCCCACTGCCACCCCCCCAACCTGTACATTACTGCCAACATGACCCCTCCCAGTGCACTGCTTCCACTGCTGCCACCCCAACCTGTACATTACTGCCAACATGCCCCCTCCCAGTGCACTGCTCCCACTGCCGCCACCCCAATCTGTACATTACTGCCAACATGCCCCCTCCCAGTGCACTGCTCCCACTGCCGCCACCCCAACCTGTACATTACTGCCAACATGCCCCCTCCCAGTGCACTGCTCCCACTGCCGCCCCCCCAACCTGTACATTACTGCCAACATGCCCCCTCCCAGCGCACTGACACCATCGCATAGCATGCCCCTGCCACATTGCTGCCACCTGCAGCCTCCCCCCCACCCAACCATGGCTGCTCCCCCTCCTCACACCACCGCACCCTGACACATTGTCTGTTTCCAGGGGGACTCCGGCGGACCTCTGAACTGCCAGGGCAGTGACGGCAGGTGGTATGTCCATGGCATTGCCAGCTTCGTGTCATCTCTTGGGTGCAATGCTCTGAAGAAGCCGACAGTATTCACCCGCGTGTCTGCGTTCAATGACTGGGTGACCAATGTGAGTATTGCGCAGCTGGGAGTATCAGTGTGTCAGTATTGCTGCTCTGGGTATATATATAATCTTCCCATCTAATTTCTTTCCAGATCATCAACAACAACTGAATTCCACAAGGAGGCGCTGTGGGCAGAAGCCGCACAACATACTCTAATACTCACTAATCCTTCCTAATAAAATGTGTTTGTGGAGAACATGTGAGTACTGATGTGTCGTCGTGTCGGTGTTCAGTGTCGATGAATACGTTTCCAAACTCACTTTAAACCTTTTTATGGTAAATAAAAATCAGTGTATAAAAGTAGCGGTCACACATGAAGCATGGCGGACATTGGGCAGTGTCACCCTGAGAGTCACCTCCCCGCTGCAGGTGCCACAGCTTCTGCACCGCGTCCGATAATTATGGGTGGGAGCTCAGCAGACGGAAGTCCTGGCCCAAAGTGAGTACAGCCAGCGATATAACGTCCTGCAGTAGGCTCTACTGCTGGCCCTGACCCACCTACAGTACTCCCACCACACACCAAGGAGAATACCCATAGCTCTACTGCTGGCCCTGACCCACCTACAGTACTCCCACCACACACCAGGGAGATACCCATAGCTCTACTGCTGGCCCTGACCCACCTACAGTACTCCGACCACACACCAGGGAGATACCCATAGCTCTACTACTGACCCTGACCCACCTACAGTACTCCCACCGCACACCAGGGAGATACCCATAGCTCTACTACTGACTCTGACTCACCTACAGTACCCCCACCACACACCAAGGAGAATACCCATAGCTCTACTGCTGGCCCTGACCCACCTACAGTACCCCCACCGCACACCAGCGAGATACCCATAGCTCTACTACTGACCCACCTACAGTACTCCCACCGCACACCGGGGAGATACCCATAGCTCTACTGCTGGCCCTGACCCACCTACAGTACTCCCACCACACACCGGGGAGATACCCATAGCTCTACTGCTGGCCCTGGCCCACCTACAGTACTCCCACCACACACCGGGGAGATACCCATAGCTCTACTGCTGGCCCTGACCCACCTACAGTACTCCCACCGCACACCAGCGAGATACCCATAGCTCTATTGCTGGCCCTGACTCACCTACAGTACTCCCACCACACACCAGGGAGATACCCATTGCTCTACTAATTGACCCGACCCACCTACAGTACTCCCACCGCACACCAGGGAGATACCCAAAGCTCTACTACTGGCCCTGACTCACCTACAGTACTCCCACTGCACACCAGGGAGATACCCATAGCTCTACTACTGACTCTGACTCACCTACAGTACCCCCACCACACACCAAGGAAAATACCCATAGCTCTACTGCTGGCCCTGACCCACCTACAGTACCCCCACCGCACACCAGCGAGATACCCATAGCTCTACTACTGACCCTGACCCACCTACAGTACTCCCACCGCACACCGGGGAGATACCCATAGCTCTACTGCTGGCCCTGACCCACCTACAGTACTCCCACCACACACCGGGGAGATACCCATAGCTCTACTGCTGGCCCTGACCCACCTACAGTACTCCCACCACACACCGGGGAGATACCCATAGCTCTACTGCTGGCCCTGACCCACCTACAGTACTCCCACCGCACACCGGGGAGATACCCATAGCTCTACTGCTGGCCCTGACCCACCTACAGTACCCCCACCGCACACCAGGGAGAATACCCATAGCTCTACTGCTGGCCCTGACCCACCTACAGTACTCCCACCGCACACCAGGGAGATACCCATAGCTCTACTACTGACCCTGACTCACCTACAGTACTCCCACCGCACACCAGCGAGATACCCATAGCTCTACTGCTGACCCTGACTCACCTACAGTACTCCCACCGCACACCAGGGAGAATACCCATAGCTCTACTGCTGGCCCTGACCCACCTACAGTACTCCCACCGCACACCAGCGAGATACCCATAGCTGTACTGCTGGCCCTGACCCACCTACAGTACTCCCACCACACACCAGCGAGATACCCATAGCTGTACTGCTGGCCCTGACCCACCTACAGTAGTCCCACCACACACCAGGGAGAGACCCATAGCTCTACTACTGACCCTGACTCACCTACAGTACCCCCACCTGACACCAGGGAGATACCCATAGCTCTACTGCTGGCCGTGACCCACCTACAGTACTCCCACCACACACCAGGGAGGTACACATAGCTCTATTGCTGGCCCTGACTCACCTACAGTACTCCCACCACACACCAGGGAGATACCCATTGCTCTACTAATTGACCCGACCCACCTACAGTACTCCCACCGCACACCAGGGAGATACCCAAAGCTCTACTACTGGCCCTGACTCACCTACAGTACTCCCACTGCACACCAGGGAGATACCTATAGCTCTACTGTGACCCACTGACACTCGTACAGTAACCCCACCTCCATCCATCACCTCCATCCATGGAGATTCCTATAGCTCTACTGTGACCCACTGACAATCGTACAGTAACCCTACCTCCATCCATCACCTCCATCCATGGAGATTCCTATAGCTCTACTGTGACCCACTGACAATCGTACAGTAACCCTACCTCCATCCATCACCTCCATCCATGGAGATTCCTATAGCTCTACTGTGACCCACTGACAATCGTACAGTACCTCCACCTCCATCTAGGGTCTACAGCTATGAGCTCCACAGCAGTCATTCAGTGCCCAGTGTCTATACCTGGAGATGCCTGTACTGTACAGTGAGCCACTGATAGTCATACAATAGCCCCATCTGGCCATCTCCATCTATTACCTTTATCATGGAAATGGAAATCTCTTTACTGCCACCCACTTACACAGTCATACATCATTGTGCTGCCCAAACCTGGGTCCCGCAATTACATTTTATTCCCGGATTTCAATACTACATCAAGAAACTGAGGAGGATGTGCCATAGAGCGCAGCATCTGGTGGGGAAGGACAGGAGGATGTGCCATAGAGGGCAGCATCTGGTGGGGAAGGACAGGAGGATGTGCCACAGAGGGCAGCATCTGGTGGGGAAGGACAGGAGGATGTGCCATAGAGGGCAGCATCTGGTGGGGAAGGACAGGAGGATGTGCCATAGAGGGCAGCATCTGGTGGGGAAGGACAGGAGGATGTGCCATAGAGGGCAGCATCTGGTGGGGAAGGACAGGAGGATGTGCCATAGAGGGCAGCATCTGGTGGGGAAGGACAGGAGGATGTGCCATAGAGGGCAGCATCTGGTGGGGAAGGACAGGAGGATGTGCCATAGAGGGCAGCATCTGGTGGGGAAGGACAGGAGGATGTGCCACAGAGGGCAGCATCTGGCGGGGAAGGACAAGGACAGGAGGATGTGCCACAGAGGGCAGCATCTGGCGGGGGAGGATGTGCCACAGAGGGCAGCATCTGGCGGGGGAGGATGTGCCACAGAGGGCAGCATCTGGCAGGGAAGGACAGGAGGGTGTGCCACAGAGGGCAGCAACTGGCGGGGAAGGACAGGAGGGTGTGCCACAGAGGGCAGCATCTGGCGGGGAAGGACAGGAGGATGTGCCACAGAGGGCAGCATCTGGTGGGGAAGGACAGGAGGATGTGCCACAGAGGGCAGCATCTGGCGGGGAAGGACAGGAGGCTGTGCCATAGAGGGCAGCATCTGGTGGGGAAGGACAGGAGGATGTGCCACAGAGGGCAGCATCTGGCGGGGGAGGATGTGCCACAGAAGGCAGCATCTGGCGGGGAAGGACAGGAGGGTGTGCCATAGAGCGCAGCATCTGGCGGGGAAGGGCAGGAGGGTGTGCCACAGAGCGCAGCAACTGGCGGGGAAGGGCAGGAGGGTGTGCCACAGAGGGCAGCAACTGGCGGGGAAGGACAGGAGGGTGTGCCACAGAGGGCAGCATCTGGCGGGGAAGGACAGGAGGATGTGCCACAGAGGGCAGCATCTGGCGGGGAAGGACAGGAGGATGTGCCACAGAGGGCAGCATCTGGTGGGGAAGGACAGGAGGATGTGCCACAGAGGGCAGCATCTGGCGGGGAAGGACAGGAGGCTGTGCCATAGAGGGCAGCATCTGGTGGGGAAGGACAGGAGGATGTGCCACAGAGGGCAGCATCTGGCGGGGGAGGATGTGCCACAGAAGGCAGCATCTGGCGGGGAAGGACAGGAGGGTGTGCCATAGAGCGCAGCATCTGGCGGGGAAGGGCAGGAGGGTGTGCCACAGAGCGCAGCAACTGGCGGGGAAGGGCAGGAGGGTGTGCCACAGAGGGCAGCAACTGGCGGGGAAGGACAGGAGGATGTGCCACAGAGAGCAGCAACTGGCGGGGAAGGACAGGAGGGTGTGCCACAGAGGGCAGCAACTGGCGGGGAAGGACAGGAGGGTGTGGCACAGAGGGCAGCATCTGGCAGGGAAGGACAGGAGGGTGTGCCACAGAGGGCAGCAACTGGCGGGGAAGGACAGGAGGGTGTGCCACAGAGCGCAGCATCTGGCGGGGAAGGGCAGGAGGGTGTGCCACAGAGGGCAGCAACTGGCGGGGAAGGACAGGAGGGTGTGCCACAGAGCGCAGCATCTGGCAGGGAAGGGCAGGAGGGTGTGCCACAGAGGGCAGCAACTGGCGGGGAAGGACAGGAGGATGTGCCATAGAGGGCAGCATCTGGTGGTGTTTGAGGATAGGAGGAAGTGCTGTAGGGGAAGCATCTGCTGGAGGAGAAGGGGTAAGGTAGTGCCCTAGGGGGAGAGTCTAGTGGTGGCGAAGGGGTAAGGTAGTGCCCTAGGGGGGAGCATCTGGTGGAGGGGAAGGGGTAAGGCAGTACCCTAGTGGGCAGCATCTGTTGGAGGGGAAGGGGGGAAGGCAGCACCCTAGGGTGCAATTTTGATAAGCTAAGATTCACTCCCAGTAGGCGGCGGCTTAGCGTGTGCAAAGCTGCTAAAAGCAGCTAGCGAGCGAACAACTCGGAATGACCCCCAATGTGTAGTAACCGGTCACGTCACAGAGATGAAACTGTACATAATCATTTTATTCATTTTCAGACCATAAATCTCTTAATCTCCTTTTTACAAATTATATTAATGTTTCCTTCAGATAAATACAATATTCTATTTCTTCTTTACACTGACAGACAACACAGACACTGAGACATTATCTTATTCCATGGAAAAATAGTGGATCCCCTTCTCTTCTGCTTCACGTACAAACCTTCAAAACAGGAAACGGGTGAAGTGAGGACACTTAGACGGACGGGGGGACATATTAATAATACACAGTATTGGAAAACACATGGGCTGCGGATGATGTCGTTACAACAAGACGCCACAAGAGGGGGCTGTTTGCTCAATGTACAAATCCATTAAAGAGACATGAGGCATGCGTGCTGGCTCCCTCCGCTCACTCCATGCTCACGACAAGTGCACTTAGCACACACAGATCACAGGGGAAATGACGGGTGTGGGACCAATGTCCTTACCCACAGTGCAATATGCCTGCGCACAGACCGCATGACACCGTGCTGGGTATATGCAGGATTCTCACTTGGTGCTGAACGCGTGGCCGCTGCAGATAATAGGGATGATGGGGGCAGTGGTTATGCGCCGCACCATTCCATTTACTTCCCACAGGTGCCACAAAGAGACGATCGCTCCAGTGCGACAGCTGTACACCGTAGAACGCCACGTACAATGTATCCGTTACAATCTAGTGCAAGGGACGGAGCACGCAGTGTCGTAGAGGGTTGGGTCATCCTGCCCCTCACTCGCCAAGGGTCGATACTATCGGAGGTCTAGGAATACAGATACAAAGTAACCTCCCCCTACACACATGTTCTAGAAGTAGCGGTATGATCACGTGTGTAACGTACATAGAAGCACACATGGTGCTATGACACGGGACACGCCTGTAGCGTGACATACAGTAACCCTTTCCGGGGACGATGCTCATTAGAACAAAAACTTGTGCATTTTTTTTTTACATCCTGAGATAGAAAAACAAAAACGGAACACGGTGTCTGGGTCGTATTTACATCGTCGTAACCCCTCGCAGCGTTCCCAACTCCGCCTCCGGATCATCTCCTGTACCTCTTGTCTGCAGGACATTTAGGCGTACGACCTACGGCGAGAGAATGTGGCTGTGGCGGTTTCATAGTCTTGTCAGTAAGTGCCACCCCTGCAGTCTGACGTGGTCGTGTTGTAGGAAGGTAGCACAGAGTATATCAGCAGCGTTACAGGAAATGCAGAGTCTGCGTTAGTCTACGGAGAGAGCGCGGCAGAGGCTCTGGTCGCAGCGTCGCTCACAAGCGATAAGTCAGGAGGCCGGGACCGCAGCTGAATCAGTCACATTCCGCTGAATCAAAGACTGGAGTTTGGCGCAAATCCCTCAGGTTCTGCCTTCTCTGCCGGCACTGGGGGAGGACACAGAGCAGGTTACCATGAAATATAATACAGGTATATTGAGGTCTCCTAATCTCGCTCTGAGCTGCGGCCGTGGCAGAAAGCCAATGCCAAGATGTCTGGGGGTAGAACTGCCCTTTACTAGGAACACAGACACTTACCGGGTGACCCCTGATCGGAATAATGGCCCGGGGCAGAAACTAGTACATGTAGCGGGAGGGTGGGCATCAGTGGAGGACCGGGGAGGGGGTGAGTGTAGCGGAAATCAGAGGATGAGCAGCTGGGCGAGTTAGTGTGGCAGGGGACAGAGGATGAGTAATGGGAGAGAGTGAGTGTCCAGGGGGTCAGGAGGAGTAGCAGAGGGAGTGAGTGTCTAGGGAGTTAGGAGGAGTAGCAGAGGGAGTGAGTATCTAGGGGGTCAGGAGGAGTAGCAGAGGGAGTGAGTGTCTAGGGGGTCAGGGGGAGTAGCAGAGAGAGTGAGTGTCTAGGGGGTCAGGGGGAGTAGCAGAGAGTGAGTGTCTAGGGGGTCAGGGGGAGTAGCAGAGAGAGTGAGTGTCTAGGGGGTCAGGGGGAGTAGCAGAGAGTGAGTGTCTAGGGGGTCAGGGGGAGTAGCAGAGAGTGTCTAGAGGGTCAGGAGGAGTAGCGGGGGTTAATGAGTGTATAGGAGGTCAGGAGGAGTAGCGGGGGTAGAGTGCAGTGAGGGTCAGGGGGAGTAGCAGAGGGAGTGAGTGCATAGGGGTTCAGGGGGAGTAGCAGCGGGAGTGAGTGCATAGGGGGTCAGGGGGAGTAGCAGAGGGAGTGAGTGTCTAGGGGGTCAGGGGGAGTACCAGAGGAAGTGAGTGTCTAGGGGGTCAGGGGGAGTAGCAGAGAGAGTGAGTGTCTAGGGGGGCAGGGGGAGTAGCAGAGGTATTGAGTGCATAGGGGGTCAGGGGGAGTAGCAGAGGTAGTGAGTGTCTAGGGGGTCAGGGGGAGTAGCAGAGAGAGTGAGTGTCTAGGGGGGCAGGAGGAGTAGCAGCAGAGGTAGTGAGTGCATAGGGGGTCAGGGGGAGTAGCAGAGGGAGTGAGTGTCTAGGGGGGCAGGAGGAGTAGCAGAGAGAGTGAGTGTCTAGGGGTCAGGGGGAGTAGCAGAGAGAGTGAGTGTCTAGGGAGGCAGGAGGAGTAGCAGAGGGAGTGAGTACATAGGGGGTCAGGGGGAGTAGCAGAGGGAGTGAGTGTCTAGGGGGTCAGGAGGAGTACTAGACGGAGTGAGTGTCTAGGGGGGTCAGGAGGAGTAGCAAAGGGAGTGAGTGTCTAGGGGGGTCAGGAGGAGTAGCAGAGGGAGTGAGTGTCTAGGGCGTCAGGAGGAGTAGCAGAGAGAGTGAGTGTCTAGGAGGTAAGGGGGAGTAGCAGAGGGAGTGAGTGTCTAGGGGGTCAGGGGGAGTAGCAGAGGGAGTGAGTGTCTAGGGCGTCAGGAGGAGTAGCAGAGGAAGTGAGTGTCTAGGGGTTCAGGGGGAGTAGCAGAGGGAGTGAGTGTCTAGGGGGTCAGGGGGAGTAGCAGCGGGAGTGAGTGTCTAGGGGATCAGGAGGAGTAGCAGAGGGAGGGAGTGTCTAGGGGGTCAGGGGGAGTAGCAGAGGGAGTGAGTGTCTAGGGCGTCAGGAGGAGTAGCAGAGGAAGTGAGTGTCTAGGGGTTCAGGGGGAGTAGCAGAGGGAGTGAGTGTCTAGGGGGTCAGGGGGAGTAGCAGCGGGAGTGAGTGTCTAGGGGATCAGGAGGAGTAGCAGAGGGAGGGAGTGTCTAGGGGGTCAGGGGGAGTAGCAGAGAGAGTGAGTGTCTAGGGGGGCAGGAGGAGTAGCAGAGGTAGTGAGTGCATAGGGGGTCAGGGGGAGTAGCAGAGGGAGTGAGTGTCTAGGGGGTCAGGGGGAGTAGCAGAGAGAGTGAGTGTCTAGGGGGGCAGGAGGAGTAGCAGCAGAGGTAGTGAGTGCATAGGGGGTCAGGGGGAGTAGCAGAGGGAGTGAGTGTCTAGGGGGGCAGGAGGAGTAGCAGAGGGAGTGAGTGTCTAGGGGTCAGGGGGAGTAGCAGAGAGAGTGAGTGTCTAGGGGGGCAGGAGGAGTAGCAGAGGGAGTGAGTACATAGGGGGTCAGGGGGAGTAGCAGAGGGAGTGAGTGTCTAGGGGGTCAGGAGGAGTACTAGACGGAGTGAGTGTCTAGGGGGGTCAGGAGGAGTAGCAGAGGGAGTGAGTGTCTAGGGGGGTCAGGAGGAGTAGCAGAGGGAGTGAGTGTCTAGGGCGTCAGGAGGAGTAGCAGAGGGAGTGAGTGTCTAGGAGGTAAGGGGGAGTAGCAGAGGGAGTGAGTGTCTAGGGGGTCAGGGGGAGTAGCAGAGGGAGTGAGTGTCTAGGGCGTCAGGAGGAGTAGCAGAGGAAGTGAGTGTCTAGGGGGTCAGGGGGAGTAGCAGCGGGAGTGAGTGTCTAGGGGATCAGGAGGAGTAGCAGAGGGAGGGAGTGTCTAGGGGGGTCAGGAGGAGTAGCAGCGGGAGTGAGTGTCTAGGGGATCAGGAGGAGTAGCAGAGGGAGGGAGTGTCTAGGGGGGTCAGGAGGAGTAGCAGAGGGAGTGAGTGTCTAGGGCGTCAGGAGGAGTAGCAGAGGGAGTGAGTGTCCAGGAGGTAAGGGGGAGTAGCAGAGGGAGTGAGTGTCTAGGGGGTCAGGGGGAGTAGCAGAGGGAGTGAGTGTCTAGGGCGTCAGGAGGAGTAGCAGAGGAAGTGAGTGTCTAGGGGGTCAGGGGGAGTAGCAGAGGGAGTGAGTGTCTAGGGGGTCAGGGGGAGTAGCAGCGGGAGTGAGTGTCTAGGGGGTCAGGGGGAGTAGCAGCGGGAGTGAGTGTCTAGGGGATCAGGGGGAGTAGCAGAGGGAGTGAGTGTCTAGGGGGGGGCAGGAGGAGTAGCAGAGGGAGTGAGTGCAGCGAGCGTCGGGGGGGGGAATAGCTGGGGGTAGTGAGTGTATAGGGGGTCAGGCGGAGTAGTTGGGATAGAGTCAGCGAGGGTCAGGGGGGGAGTAGCGGGGGGTAGTGAGTGCATAGGGGGTCAGGAGGTGTAGAGCGGGTAGAGTGCAGCTGGGGTCAGGAGGTGTAGAGCGGGTAGAGTGCAGTGAGGGTCAGGAGGAGTAGCGGGGGTTAATGAGTGTATAGGAGGTCAGGAGGAGTAGCGGGGGTAGAGTGCAGCGAGGGTCAGGGGGAGTAGCAGAGGGAGTGAGTGCATAGGGGGTCAGGGGGAGTAGCAGAGGGAGTGAGTGTCTAGGGGGTCAGGAGGAGTACCAGAGGGAGTGAGTGTCTAGGGGGTCAGGGGGAGTACCAGAGGAAGTGAGTGTCTAGGGGGTCAGGGGGAGTAGCAGAGAGAGTGAGTGTCTAGGGGGGCAGGAGGAGTAGCAGAGGGAGTGAGTGCATAGGGGGTCAGGGGGAGTAACAGAGGGAGTGAGTGCATAGGGGGTCAGGGGGAGTAGCAGCGGGAGTGAGTGCATAGGGGGTCAGGGGGAGTAGCAGCGGGAGGGAGTGAGTGCATAGGGATTCAGGAGGAGTAGCGGAGGCACTGAGTGTATAGGGGGTCAGGGGGAGTAGCAGAGGGAGTGAGTGCATAGTGGGTCAGGGGGAGTAGCAGAGGGAGTGAGTGTCTAGGGCAGTGATCTCCAACCGGTAGCTCGCCGTAGTACTTTCGGTAGCTCACAGAGCACCTGATTGGCTGCTGAGTTTTGATTGGCTCACTTACCGGAACCATATTTTAAATGCCTGCCGCCGCCGGAGACTGTGTCACCCTCACCGCAGCCGCTCTCCGGACTTCACAGGAGAAGCGCGCGCTGCACTCTTCTCCCCTTCCGTCCCTCATACAGGAAGAGTAGCACCGGCGGCAGTAGAAGAAGCCAGCAAGGGTTAGCACTGTGTGGGGCACTGTATCGGACACTACGGGAGGGGGCATTATTTGTGTATCTGGCACTGCTGAGGAGCATTATTTGTGTATCTGGCACTACGTGGGGTGGGGGGCATTACTTGTAGTTGTGAGGTCACACCCACTTTCGCAGGACCGCACGCGTATTGGGGGGAGGGGGTATCTCCTTCAGAGGTTTTATTTTCCGAAAGTAGCTCATACCCCAATTAAGGTTGGAGACCACTGGCCTAGGGGGTCAGGAGGAGTAGTGGGGCTAAAGTGCAATGAGGGTCGGGGGGGGGAGTAGCGGGGGCACTGAGTGTATAGGGGGTCAGGGGGAGTAGCGGGTGTAGAGTGCAGCGAGGGTTGGGGGGGAGTAGTGAGTGTATAGGGGGTCGGGGAGTAGCGGGGGTAGAGTGCAGCGAGGGTCGGGGGGAGTAGTGAGTGTATAGGGGGTCAGGTGGAGTAGCGGGGGTAGAGTGCAGCGAGGGTCAGGGGGGAGTAGCGGGAGCACTGAGTGTATAGGGGGTCAGAGGGAGTAGCGGGGGGTAGTGAGTGTACAGTGGCTCAGGGGGAGTAGTGAGGGTAGAGTGCAGCGAGGGTCAGGGGGGAGTAGCGGGAGCACTGAGTTATAGAGTTATAGGGGGTCAGAGGGAGTAGCGGGGGGTATTGAGTGTACAGTGCCTCGGGGAGTAGTGGGGGTAGAGTGCAGCGAGGGTCATGGGGGTAGTAGCGGGGAGTAGTGAGTGTATAGGGGGAGTAGCGGGGGTAGAGTGCAGCGAGGGTACTGTATAGGGGGTCAGGGGAAGTAGCAGAGGGAGTGAGTGTATTGGGGTCAGGAGAAGGAGTAGTGGGGGTAAAGTGCAGCGAGGGTCAGGGGGGAGTAGCGGGGGCACTGAGTGTATAGGGGGACAGGGGGAGTAGCGGGGGGTAGTGAGTGTATAGAGGGTCAGGGGGAGTAGCAGAGGGAGCGAGTGTATAGGGGTCGGGGGGGGGGGGAGTAGTGAGTGTATATGGGGTCAGAGGGAGTAGCGGGGGTAGAGTGCAGCGAGGGTCAGGGGGGAGTAGCGGGGGCACTGAGTGTGTAGGGGGTCAGAGGGAGTAGCGAGGGGTAGTGAGTGTACAGTGGCTCACGGGGAGTAGTGGGGGTAGAGTGCAGCGAGGGTCAGGGGGGAGTAGCGGGAGCACTGAGTTATAGGGGGTCAGAGGGAGTAGCGAGGGGTAGTGAGTGTACAGTGGCTCGGGGAGTAGTGGGGGTAGAGTGCAGCGAGGCTCATGGGGGGAGTAGCGGGGGTAGTGAGTGTATAGGGGGTTAGGGGGAGTAGCGGGGGGTAGTGAGTGTACAGTGGCTCAGGGGGAGCAGTGGGGGTAGAGTGCAGCGAGGGCTGGGGGGGAGTAGTGAGTGTAAAGAGGGTCAGGGGGGAGTAGCGGGGGCACTGAGTGTATAGGGGGTTATGGGGGGTAACGGGGGTAGAGTGCAGCGAGGGTCAGGGGGGAGTAGCGGGGGCACTGAGTGTATAGGGGGTTATGGGGGGTAACGGGGGTAGAGTGCAGCGAGGGTCAGGGGGGAGTAGCGGGGGCACTGAGTGTATAGGGGGTCAGGGGGAGTAGCTGGGAGTAGTGAGTGTATAGGTGGTCAGGGGGAGTAGCGGGTGTAGTGAGTGTATAGGGGGTCAGGGGGAGTAGTGGGGGTAGAGTGCAGCGAGGGTCAGGGGGGAGTAGCGGGGGGGTCTGAGTGTATAGGGGGTATTAGGGAGTTGCGGGGGTAGAGTGCAGCGAGGGTCAGGGGGAGTAGCGGGCATAGTGAGTGTGTAGGGGCCAGGGGGAGTAGCAGAGGGAGTGAGTGTATTGGGGTCAGGGGGAGTAGTGGGGGTAGAGTGCAGCGAGGGTCAGGGGTGGAGTAGCGGGGGCACTGAGTGTATAGGGGGTCAAGGGTAGTAGCAGGGGTCAGGAGGAGTAGCGGGGGCACTGAGTGTATAGAGGGTCAGGGGTAGTAGCGGGGGGTAGTGAGTCTATAGAGGGTCAGGGGGAGTAGCGGGGGGTAGTGAGTGTATATAGGGTCAGGAGGAGTAGTGGGGGTAGAGTGCAGCGAGGGTCAGGGGGGAGTAGCTGGGGGTAGTGAGTGTATAGAGGGTCAGGGGGAGTAGCGGGGGGTAGTGAGTGTATAGAGGGTCAGGGGGAGTAGCGGGGGGTAGTGAGTGTATAGAGGGTCAGGGGGAGTAGCGGGGGGTAGTGAGTGTATAGAGGGTCAGGGCAGGGGGAGTAGTGGGGGTAGAGTGCAGCGAGGGTCAGGGGGGAGTAGCGGGGGGTAGTGAGTGTATAGAGGGTCAGGGGGAGTAGTGGGGGTAGAGTGCAGCGAGGGTCAGGGGGGAGTAGCGGGGGGTAGTGAGTGTATAGAGGGTCAGGGGGAGTAGCGGGGGGTAGTGAGTGTATAGAGGGTCAGGGGGAGTAGCGGGGGTAGAGTGCAGCGAGGGTCAGGGTGGAGTAGCGGGGGGTAGTGAATGTATAGAGGGTCAGGGGGAGTAGCGGGTGTAGTGAGTGTATAGGGGGTCAGGGGGAGTAGTGAGGGTAGAGTGCAGCGAGGGTCAGGGGGAGTAGCGGGGGGTAGTGAGTGTATAGAGGGTCAGGGGGAGTAGCGGGGGTAGAGTGCAGCGAGGGTCAGGGTGGAGTAGCGGGGGGTAGTGAATGTATAGAGGGTCAGGGGGAGTAGCGGGTGTAGTGAGTGTATAGGGGGTCAGGGGGAGTAGTGAGGGTAGAGTGCAGCGAGGGTCAGGGGGAGTAGCGGGGGTAGTGAGTGTATAGGGGGTCAGGGGGAGTAGTGGGGGTAGAGTGCAGCGAGGGTCAGGGGGAGTAGTGGGGGTAGAGTGCAGCGAGGGTCAGGGGGAGTAGCGGGGGTAGAGTGCAGCGAGGGTCAGGGGGAGTAGTGAGTGTATAGAGGGTCAGGGGGAGTAGCGGGCATAGTGAGTGTGTAGGGGCCAGGGGGAGTAGCAGAGGGAGTGAGTGTGTAGGGGCCAGGGGGAGTAGCAGAGGGAGTGAGTGTATTGGGGTCAGGGGGAGTAGTGGGGGTAGAGTGCAGCGAGGGTCAGGGGGAGTAGCGGGGGCACTGAGTGTATAGGGGGTCAGAGGGAGTAGCGGGGGGTAGTGAGTGTACAGTGGCTCAGGGGGAGTAGTGGGGGTAGAGTGCAGCGAGGGTCAGGGGGGAGTAGCGGGAGCACTGAGTTATAGAGTTATAGGGGGTCAGAGGGAGTAGCGGGGGGTATTGAGTGTACAGTGCCTCGGGGAGTAGTGGGGGTAGAGTGCAGCGAGGGTCATGGGGGTAGTAGCGGGGAGTAGTGAGTGTATAGGGGGAGTAGCGGGGGTAGAGTGCAGCGAGGGTACTGTATAGGGGGTCAGGGGAAGTAGCAGAGGGAGTGAGTGTATTGGGGTCAGGAGAAGGAGTAGTGGGGGTAAAGTGCAGCGAGGGTCAGGGGGGAGTAGCGGGGGCACTGAGTGTATAGGGGGTCAGGGGGAGTAGCGGGGGGTAGTGAGTGTATAGAGGGTCAGGGGGAGTAGCAGAGGGAGCGAGTGTATAGGGGTCGGGGGGGGGGGGAGTAGTGAGTGTATATGGGGTCAGAGGGAGTAGCGGGGGGTAGAGTGCAGCGAGGGTCAGGGGGGAGTAGCGGGGGCACTGAGTGTGTAGGGGGTCAGAGGGAGTAGCGAGGGGTAGTGAGTGTACAGTGGCTCACGGGGAGTAGTGGGGGTAGAGTGCAGCGAGGGTCAGGGGGGAGTAGCGGGAGCACTGAGTTATAGGGGGTCAGAGGGAGTAGCGAGGGGTAGTGAGTGTACAGTGGCTCGGGGAGTAGTGGGGGTAGAGTGCAGCGAGGGTCATGGGGGGAGTAGCGGGGGTAGTGAGTGTATAGGGGGTTAGGGGGAGTAGCGGGGGGGTAGTGAGTGTACAGTGGCTCAGGGGGAGCAGTGGGGGTAGAGTGCAGCGAGGGCTGGGGGGGAGTAGTGAGTGTAAAGAGGGTCAGGGGGGAGTAGCGGGGGCACTGAGTGTATAGGGGGTTATGGGGGGTAACGGGGGTAGAGTGCAGCGAGGGTCAGGGGGGAGTAGCGGGGGCACTGAGTGTATAGGGGGTCAGGGGGAGTAGCTGGGAGTAGTGAGTGTATAGGTGGTCAGGGGGAGTAGCGGGTGTAGTGAGTGTATAGGGGGTCAGGGGGAGTAGTGGGGGTAGAGTGCAGCGAGGGTCAGGGGGGAGTAGCGGGGGGGTCTGAGTGTATAGGGGGTATTAGGGAGTTGCGGGGGTAGAGTGCAGCGAGGGTCAGGGGGAGTAGCGGGCATAGTGAGTGTGTAGGGGCCAGGGGGAGTAGCAGAGGGAGTGAGTGTATTGGGGTCAGGGGGAGTAGTGGGGGTAGAGTGCAGCGAGGGTCAGGGGTGGAGTAGCGGGGGCACTGAGTGTATAGGGGGTCAAGGGTAGTAGCAGGGGTCAGGAGGAGTAGCGGGGGCACTGAGTGTATAGAGGGTCAGGGGGAGTAGCGGGGGGTAGTGAGTCTATAGAGGGTCAGGGGGAGTAGCGGGGGGTAGTGAGTGTATATAGGGTCAGGGGGAGTAGTGGGGGTAGAGTGCAGCGAGGGTCAGGGGGGAGTAGCTGGGGGTAGTGAGTGTATAGAGGGTCAGGGGGAGTAGCGGGGGGTAGTGAGTGTATAGAGGGTCAGGGGGAGTAGCGGGGGGGTAGTGAGTGTATAGAGGGTCAGGGGGAGTAGCGGGGGGTAGTGAGTGTATAGAGGGTCAGGGCAGGGGGAGTAGTGGGGGTAGAGTGCAGCGAGGGTCAGGGGGGAGTAGCGGGGGGTAGAGAGTGTATAGAGGGTCAGGGGGAGTAGTGGGGGTAGAGTGCAGCGAGGGTCAGGGGGGAGTAGCGGGGGGTAGTGAGTGTATAGAGGGTCAGGGGGAGTAGCGGGGGGTAGTGAGTGTATAGAGGGTCAGGGGGAGTAGCGGGGGTAGAGTGCAGCGAGGGTCAGGGTGGAGTAGCGGGGGGTAGTGAATGTATAGAGGGTCAGGGGGAGTAGCGGGTGTAGTGAGTGTATAGGGGGTCAGGGGGAGTAGTGAGGGTAGAGTGCAGCGAGGGTCAGGGGGAGTAGCGGGGGGTAGTGAGTGTATAGAGGGTCAGGGGGAGTAGCGGGGGTAGAGTGCAGCGAGGGTCAGGGTGGAGTAGCGGGGGGTAGTGAATGTATAGAGGGTCGGGGGAGTAGCGGGTGTAGTGAGTGTATAGGGGGTCAGGGGGAGTAGTGAGGGTAGAGTGCAGCGAGGGTCAGGGGGAGTAGCGGGGGTAGTGAGTGTATAGGGGGTCAGGGGGAGTAGTGGGGGTAGAGTGCAGCGAGGGTCAGGGGGAGTAGTGGGGGTAGAGTGCAGCGAGGGTCAGGGGGAGTAGCGGGGGTAGAGTGCAGCGAGGGTCAGGGGGAGTAGTGAGTGTATAGAGGGTCAGGGGGAATAGCGGGCATAGTGAGTGTGTAGGGGCCAGGGGGAGTAGCAGAGGGAGTGAGTGTGTAGGGGCCAGGGGGAGTAGCAGAGGGAGTGAGTGTGTAGGGGCCAGGGGTAGTAGCAGAGGGAGTGAGTGTATTGGGGTCAGGGGGAGTAGTGGGGGTAGAGTGCAGCGAGGGTCAGGGGGAGTAGCGGGGGCACTGAGTGTATAGGGGGTCAGGGGGAGTAGCGGGGGGTAGTGAGTGTATAGAGGGTCAGGGGGAGTAGTGGGGGTAGAGTGCAGCGAGGGTCAGGGGGGAGTAGCGGGGGGGGACTGAGTGTATAGGTGGTCAGGATAAGTAGCGTGGGTAGTGAGCTTATAGGGGACAGGGGGAGTAGCAGGGGGTAGTGAGTGTATAGGGGGTCAGGGGGAGCAGTGGGGGTAGAGTGCAGGCGAGGGTCAGGGGGACTAGCCGGGGCACCGAGTGTATAGGGGTCAGGTGGAGTAGCGGGGGCACTGAGTGTATAGGTGGTCATGGGGAGTAGCGGGGGTAGAGTGCAGCAAGGGTCAGGGGGGGAGTAGCGGGGGCACTGAGTGTATTGGGGTCAAGGGGGGAGTAGCGGGGTGGTTTGAGTGTATAGGGGGTCAGGAGGAGTAGCGGGGGTAGAATGCAGCGAGGATCGGGGGGTAGTAAGTGTATAGGGGGTCAGGGGGAGTTGCGGGGGTAGAAGCGGGGTGCACATAACACCCTCTGAGCAGAGAGATAGAGGAGAGCCTCCACAATGTGACACACGGCAGGAATATATAGAAGGACACGGAGTGTATAGGGGGTCAGGGGTGTAGTGGGAGTAGAAGCGGGGTGCAAGGCCTAGCGGCGGGGTGAACATAAGACCCTCTGAGCAGAGAGATAGACGAGAGCCTCCACAATGTGACACACGGCAGGAATATATAGAAGGACACTGAGTGTATAGGGGGTCAGGGGTGTAGTGGGGGTAGAAGCGGGGTGCAAGGCCTAGCGGTGGGGTGAACATAAGACCCTCTGAGCAGAGAGATAGAGGAGAGCCTCCACAATGTGACACACGGCAAGGATATATAGAAGGACACTGAGTGTATAGGGGGTCAGGGGTGTAGTGGGGGTAGAAGCGGGGTGCAAGGCCTAGCGGCGGGGTGCACATAAGACCCTCTGAGCAGAGAGATAGAGGAGAGCCTCCACAATGTGACACACGGCAGGGATATATAGAAGGACACGGAGTGTATAGGGGGTCAGGGGTGTAGTGGGGGTAGAAGCGGGGTGCAAGGCCTAGCGGTGGGGTGAACATAAGACCCTCTGAGCAGAGAACTAGAGGAGAGCCTCCACAATGTGACACACGGCAGGGATATATAGAAGGACACGGAGTGTATAGGGGGTCAGGGGTGTAGTGGGGGTAGAAGCGGGGTGCAAGGCCTAGCGGCGGGGTGAACATAAGACCCTCTGAGCAGAGAGATAGAGGAGAGCCTCCACAATGTGACACACGGCAGGAATATATAGAAGGACACGGAGTGACGTTGGGGAAGTCTCTAGATCAGGACGGAACGTGTCGGGATACAGGGAACACGGGTAACCCTTCATATAACAGCAGGAGAGAGAGTGCTGACCTGAACACACCGAGGCACATCCAGCTGACGGGAGGCTAGCAGTGCTGAGCAGGACACACAGAACAGGGGTGACATGGAAGAGAAGACACAACACGTGGTCACATTAATGTGCAGTCTCTAGTACAGCGCCGGGCACAGCGCCAGCGTGACAACCTCTCACCTGATTCTTAGCGCCGGCTTCTGTTTCCTCCAGTTGGATTTTAATCTCGGGATAAGCGGGATCTCCGCCTAATTTCCGGACATCTGGTTGTGGGGAGCGCGGAAAACCTGCATCACAGAACATGGGAGAACCTCATCACGCCTGCTGCACATAGGATGTAGCGTGTAATTACACCAGGAACATACTACAGTCACGTCACACGGGTCTGCCCAATAACGGCATCATCACAGACTGGGAGAGGAGCCTGGGGCAGATACACCTACATATGGGGTAAAAGCCCTGCCCTTATCTGCCCTAGCCCCGGCTGGGTATCTCCTCCCGCTGCACTGTATGAGGAGGACTTAGAGGACCCCGGAGAAGAACGTAACGGGATCAGGCAGGCACTGGCAGGTTTCCAGTTCTCCCCGGGGAATGGCTACTGGGAACAGATTCAGGGGGAGATGTATCAAAGCTTGGAGAGATAAAGTACCGCTCTCAATTGCCATGTTACAGGCTGTGTTTGAAAAATGACAGGAGTGGATTCGTTGGTATCTCCTCAAGTTTTGATACATCTCTCTCTCAAATACAGCAGAGAAGTCCTACTGGGAACAACTACTGAGAACGGAGAAGTGCTACTGGGAAAAAACAATGAGAACGAAGAAGTGCTACTGGGAACAACTACTGAGACCGGAGAAGTGCTACTGGGAACAACTACTGAGAACGGAGAAGGGCTACTGGGAACAACTACTGAGAACAGAGATGTGCTACTGGGAACAACTACTGATAACGGAGAAGTGCTACTGGGAACAACTACTGAGAAGGGAGAAGTGCTACTGGGAACAACTACTGAGAACGGAGATGTGCTACTGGGAACAACTACTGAGACCGGAGAAGTGCTACTGGGAACAACTACTTAGACCGGAGAAGGGCTACTGGGAACAACTACTGATAACGGAGATGTGCTACTGGGAACAACTACTGAGACCGGAGAAGTGCTACTGGGAACAACTACTTAGACCGGAGAAGGGCTACTGGGAACGACTACTGAGACCGGAGAAGGGCTACTGGGAATGACTACTGAGAACGGAGAAGTGCTACTGGGAACAACTACTGAGAACGGAGAAGTGCTACTGGGAATGACTACTGAGAACGGAGAAGTGCTACTAGGAACAACTACTGAGACCGGAGAAGTGCTGCTGGGAACAACTACTGAGACCGGAGAAGGGCTACTGGGAACAACTACTGAGACCGGAGAAGTGCTACTGGGAACAACTACTGAGACCGGAGAAGTGCTACTGGGAACAACTACTGAGAACGGAGAAGGGCTACTGGGAACAACTACTGAGAACGGAGAAGGGCTACTGGGAACAACTACTGAGAACGGAGAAGTGCTACTGGGAACAACTACTGAGAACAAAGAAGTGCTACTGGGAAAAACTACTGAGAACGGAGGTGGTCTACTGGGAACAACTACTGAGAACGGAGAAGGTCTACTGGGAACAACTACTAAGACCGGAGAAGTGCTACTGAGAACAACTACTGAGAACGGAGAAGTGCTACAGGGAACAACTACTGTGGTCTACTGGGAACAACTACTGAGAACGGAGAAGGGCTACTGGGAACAACTACTGAGAACGGAGAAGTGCTACTGGGAACAACCACTGAGACCGGAGAAGGGCTACTGGGAACAACTACTGAGAACGGAGAAGTGCTACTGGGAATGACTACTGAGAACGGAGAAGTGCTACTGGGAACAACTACAAAGAACGGAGATGTGCTACTGGGAACAACTACTGAGAACGGAGAAGTGCTGCTGGGAACCACTACTGAGAACAGAGAAGTGCTACTGGGAACAACTACTGAGAACGGAGAAGTGCTACTGGGAATGACTACTGAGAACGGAGAAGTGCTACTGGGAACAACTACTGAGAAGGGAGAAGTGCTACTGGGAACAACTACTTAGACCGGAGAAGGGCTACTGGGAACAACTACTGAGACCGGAGAAGGGCTACTGGGAATGACTACTGAGAACGGAGAAGTGCTACTGGGAACAACTACTGAGAACAGAGAAGTGCTACTGGGAATGACTACTGAGAACGGAGAAGTGCTACTAGGAACAACTACTGAGAACGGAGATGTGCTACTGGGAACAACTACTGAGAATGGAGAAGTGCTACTGGGAACAACTACTGAGACCGGAGAAGGGCTACTGGGAACAACTACTGAGAAAGGACAAGGGCTACTGGGAACAACTACTGAGAACGGAGAACGGCTACTGGGAACAACTACTGAGAACGGAGAAGTGCTACTGGGAACAACTACTGAGAACGGAGAAGTGCTGCTGGGAACAACCACTGAGACCGGAGAAGTGCTACTGGGAACAACTACTGAGAACGGAGAAGGTCTAACTGGGAACAACTACTGAGACCGGAGAAGGGCTACTGGGAACAACTACTGAGAACGGAGAAGGTCTACTGGGAACAACTACTGAGAACGGAGAAGGTCTACTGGGAACAACTACTGAGACCGGAGAAGGGCTACTGGGAACAACTACTGAGAACGGAGAAGGGCTACTGGGAACAACTACTGAGAACGGAGGTGGTCTACTGGGAACAACTACTGAGAACGGAGAAGGGCTACTGGAACAACTACTTAGACCGGAGAAGTGCTACTGGGAACAACTACTGAGACCGGAGAAGGGCTACTGGGAACAACTACTGAGAACGGAGAAGTGCTACTGGGAACAACTACTGAGAACGGAGATGACAGCAGAGTGTCTGGGAACAGGAATAGAGCAGAGGTAATGAGCCCCCCAGGTACCTGATGTACTCCCCCCACTGGCGGTGCTGACGCTGCTGGCGCTGTCCTCCAGCCAGGTGCTATATATGAATGAGTCCCGCTTATGGGGGGTTCCTGATGAGGAGACGCTCTCCTGGAAGAAGAGAACACATGAGGAAGGGTCATCATTACACACACAGTATATCCCAATGACTACAGATGACGCTCTTACCATCCCTGTGTCTTCCTCGTCCAGCAACTCGTTCTCTTCCACGACGCTGGCGAAGCTGCTGGCGCTGGACGATGAGCGGGAGAAGTCTCTATGAGCTTCTGGTCTGGGACCAGATTCCACCCTGAAAGACGAGACAAGGTTACCAGAGTGGGCGTCCAGCGGGGCGGTGTGGCGGAGAGGTGGCCTGCGCCGGCCTGTACCTGTTCTGGTGGTAGGCATCTCCGGGGAACTGTGATTGGAGGAATTCTCCGACTTGGGCTCCTGCGAGGCATGGCCACTGTCCGGGTCTTCTGAGGGCCGGTGGGACTTTCTCTGTAAAACATGACAGGGACCACTCCTGGTGAGCTGAAACCACGCGGCACAGAGACCACGCTCCGCAGCCTTCCACGGGGTCATCACACACACACAGGCTGAGAACCGCTGTCCCCTATATCCCCACGCCATGTAATGACTGAATGATGCATCTAGTGGCTCAGACTGACTTGGCTGCGGTGGGATGGAAAAGGCTTGGCATGGAGAAGGCTGTGGTGGGATGGAGAAGGCTTGGGATGGAAAAGAAAGGGGGAATACTGGCGCCGGCTGTTACTTCAAATAATAAAGGACAATTTCACCAATACCAGGCTGCTGCGGGATGGAGAAGGCTGTGGTGGGATGGAGAAGGCTTGGGGTGGCAAAGGCTGGGGTGGGGTTGCGAAGGGTGGGGTGAGGAAGGCTGGATTTTGCACGTTTCCGCCATATTTTATTGTGACGTGGTGATATAGAAAACACCTGCTTGGGCCTCACCTCTTCTCCTGGACCTCCTGAATGTTCTCTATCCCAATGGCGCTACTGCGCCGCGAGCTGAAGGGACCGGACTTCTTCCTTGTCGGACTCTTCCCCGGGACAATCAGCGACTGGAAAATATTTTGCTGCATTAAAGTGACATCATGTTGCCGCATGCTGTCCCAACTTTCTACTGATCCGCAATCTGCTAACATGTACTGGAAACAGACATCTCACCCACCCAGCACTATGAATTACTATGGGCTGTGCACCCCTACGGGAGTGTGTGTGTGTGTATATATATATATATATATATATATATATCTTATACTGCCATGTGCGCAGTGTATGGAGAGACCTGTGTATAGAGGGCCTAATTCAGAGTTGATCGTAGCAGCAAATATGTTAGCAGATGGGCAAAACCATGTGCACTGCAGGTGGGGCAGATGTAACATGTGCAGAGAGAGTTACATTTGGGTGGGGTGTGTTCAAACTGAAATCTAAATTGCAGTGTAAAAATAAAGCAGCCAGTATTTACCCTGCACAGAAACAATATAACCCACCCACATCTAACTCTCTCTGCACATGTTACATCTGCCCCACCTGCACTGCACATGTTACATCTGCCCCCCCTGCAGTGCACATGGTTTTGCCCAACTGCTAACAAATTTCCTACTGCGATCAGATCTGAATTACCCCCATAGTACGGTCACTGGGCCTCAGCCTCACCGAGCGCACGTCATGTGACTACGGGGGACTCGGCGTACAGAGGGAACTGTAATATAATGAATATGCCAATTTACATGTTGTGAGACCCAAATTAGGAACCAAGTAATACACCCTATATACACGCCACCACCAGCAGAAACGGATATAAATCTATATATATATCCCACCATCTTACACCTGGTGCTGGGACCGTGTGACCGATATGAGGCGCAGTGTAATGGCCGTGAGGGGAAGCGGCGGTCTACCAGCTCTGGCCTGGCGGGGAATTAGACTGACATGGAGAACATTACACGCGTGAGAGGTCTATTACTTTACTTATTGCACCACCCTCATATGTGTGTCTATGTCAGCTGTGGCTCGCTAGCGGGTGTAGAACCACAAGTCCCAGCATTCTAGCATGACGGAGGTTACCCAGGACACTGTATACAGTACACACAACATAACACACTTCCTGACGTGTATCACCATTATCCCATTAGAAATCCCACCCCATCCCCCGGCCGGACCAGTAACCTCATCATGCAAAGCAGGAGAAAACATCCACCTCTTCTATGGTTCCTATGCCTATGGCACTTCCGCGCCGTCCATGCCGACCGGTACCTTTCCCTGGCACAAGCAATGACTAGCAAGCAGAAGGGAGAGTGGCACAGACAGGAGGGTGGTGAGGAGAAGGCATCAGACCAGGGGGGGGGGGGGGGACAGAAAGGAGACGGTGCCAGAAACGTTATGAGGTTATTTAGCGAAAGACGAGAGGAAGCACATCAGGAAAACACGGCCAGATGTAGGAAGGGGACGACGACAAAGAGTAACGACAGGAGAGAAAAGAGAGAGAAAATCCAGGTCATGCACAGAATGGTCTGTTTGCAGTAAGAAATGGTTAATATCAGCTCCAGAATTGTAATGGCAGAGAGTCTATGACCCCGTCCTCCGAGCCCCCGGCTACTACATGCCCTCCCTGCGGCCTAGCGTCACTACGGTGTGACTACACTTACCTACGGCTGCTCTGGGTGCCCACCAGCCTATAACCCCCCCTAGATAACCATGTCATTAATAGACTACACGGGGGCGGTGATCTCAGGGAGGAGGTCAGATTCAGGTGGCGAACTGCGCATGCACTGTGGAAAGCAATGGCTGGCTGCGCCGTACCATTAGTCTACGCCAGGCGTGGCTGTTTTATGGGCGGGTCTGATTCAGGCAGGTCTGATGTTGACGGCTGCAAGTGGACAAACAGTGGGCGACGCGGCCTTCCCGCTAAAGACGGGTGGATATTAGTCATGGTTGGGCGGATACTCGCTGCCGTGGCCGAACGCAAAAACGTCCGGAGATGCGTCTGCCTCAGGATCAGGCCCGGCCAGCACCCCCGGGTGCGCCTCAGACGTAGAGGAACGCGACACTTATAACTATACGTTTGGCGAACAGAGACTCTCGGCTACAGCCGGCCTCTCCCAATCCTAAAGTCATTTTTTCCTTAAGAAAACAGCGTTTTATGTTCAGTCTGTTTCCTGAGACGGATCATTTCCTACATCATAAATCAGCGCTGATTCATTCGGAAAGAAACATAAAATGACTATAAAACACTTATACTATAAAAGAGAGTTACAGTAACTAAACCGAGAGGCGGGAAATGTCACTGTAACTGGAGCACAGAAAGGGCCAATCCTACAGCTGCTATTCCCCCTCTACTGCTCAATATCCCCCCACCTGCCTGCTACAGCCCAACATCTCCCATCATTATCACTCTCTGGTACACACACTCCCCACCGCCCCTCTGCATGGAGTATATGCCCCCTCCACTGCTCAATATCCCCCACCTGCCTGATACAGCCCAACATCTCCCATCATTATCACTCTCTGGTACACACACTCCCCACCGCCCCTCTGCATGGAGTATATGCCCCCTCCCCTGCACACTATCCCCCACCTGCCTGCTACAGCCCAACATCTCCCATCATTATCACTCTCTGGTACACACACTCCCCACCGCCCCTCTGCATGGAGTATATGCCCCCTCCTCTGTACACTATCCCCTCACCTGCCTGCTACAGCCCAACATCTCCCATCATTATCACTCTCTGGTACACACACTCCCCACCGCCCCTCTGCATGGAGTATATGCCCCCTCTACTGCTCAATATCCCCCCACCTGCCTGCTACAGCCCAACATCTCCCATCATTATCACTCTCTGGTACACACACTCCCCACCGCCCCTCTGCATGGAGTATATACCCCCTCCTCTGTACACTATCCCCTCACCTGCCTGCTACAGCCCAACATCTCCCATCATTATCACTCTCTGGTACACACACTCCCCACCGCCCCTCTGCATGGAGTATATGCCCCCTCCACTGCTCAATATCCCCCCACCTGCCTGCTACAGCCCAACATCTCCCATCATTATCACTCTCTGGTACACACACTCCCCACCGCCCCTCTGCATGGAGTATATGCCCCCTCCACTGCACACTATCCCCCACCTGCCTGCTACAGCCCAACATCTCCCATCATTATCACTCTCTGGTACACACACTCCCCACCACCCCTCTGCATGGAGTATATGCCCCCTCCACTGCTCAATATCCCCCCACCTGCCTGCTACAGCCCAACATCTCCCATCATTATCACTCTCTGGTACACACACTCCCCACCGCCCCTCTGCATGGAGTATATGCCCCCTCTACTGCTCAATATCCCCCCACCTGCCTGCTACAGCCCAACATCTCCCATCATTATCACTCTCTGGTACACACACTCCCCACCGCCCCTCTGCATGGAGTATATGCCCCCTCCCCTGCACACTATCCCCCCACCTGCCTGCTACAGCCCAACATCTCCCATCATTATCACTCTCTGGTACACACACTCCCCACCGCCCCTCTGCATGGAGTATATGCCCCCTCCCCTGCACAATATCCCCCACCTGCCTGCTACAGCCCAACATCTCCATCATTATCACTCTCTGGAACACACACTCCCCACCGCCCCTCTGCATGGAGTATATGCCCCCTCCCCTGCACAATATCCCCCACCTGCCTGCTACAGCCCAACATCTCCCATCATTATCACTCTCTGGTACACACACTCCCCACCGCCCCTCTGCATGGAGTATATGCCCCCTCCACTGCACACTATGCCCCCACCTGCCTGCTACAGCCCAACATCTCCCATCATTATCACTCTCTGGTACACACGCTCCCCACCGCCCCTCTGCATGGAGTATATGCCCCCTTCCCCTGCACACTATCCCCCCACCTGCCTGCTACAGCCCAACATCTCCCATCATTATCACTCTCTGGTACACACACTCCCCACCGCCCCTCTGCATGGAGTATATGCCCCCTTCCCTGCACACTATCCCTCACCTGCCTGCTACAGCCCAACATCTCCCATCATTATCACTCTCTGGTACACACACTCCCCACCGCCCCTCTGCATGGAGTATATGCCCCCTACCCTGCACACTATCCCCCCACCTGCCTGCTACAGCCCAACATCTCCCATCATTATCACTCTCTGGTACACACACTCCCCACCGCCCCTCTGCATGGAGTATATGCCCCCTCCCCTGCACACTATCCCCCACCTGCCTGCTACAGCCCAACATCTCCCATCATTATCACTCTCTGGTACACACACTCCCCACCGCCCCTCTGCATGGAGTATATGCCCCCTCCCCTGCACACTATCCCCTCACCTGCCTGCTACAGCCCAACATCTCCCATCATTATCACTCACCGGTACACCCGATCCCCACCGCCCCTCTGCATGGAGTATATGCCCCGTCCCCTGTACACTATCCCTCACCTGCCTGCTACAGCCCAACATCTCCCATCATTATCACTCTCTGGTACACACACTCCCCACCGCCCCTCTGCATGGAGTATATGCCCCCTCCCCTGCACACTATCCCCCACCTGCCTGCTACAGCCCAACATCTCCCATCATTATCACTCTCTGGTACACACACTCCCCACCGCCCCTCTGCATGGAGTATATGCCCCCTCCCCTGCACACTATCCCCCCACCTGCCTGCTACAGCCCAACATCTCCCATCATTATCACTCTCTGGTACACACACTCCCCACCGCCCCTCTGCATGGAGTATATGCCCCCTCCCCTGCACACTATCCCTCACCTGCCTGCTACAGCCCAACATCTCCCATCATTATCACTCTCTGGTACACACACTCCCCACCGCCCCTCTGCATGGAGTATATGCGCCCTCCCCTGCACACTATCCCCCACCTGCCTGCTACAGCCCAGCATCTCCCATCATTATCACTCTCTGGTACACACGCTCCCCACCGCCCCTCTGCATGGAGTATATGCCCCCTCCCCTGCACACTATCCCCCCACCTGCCTGCTACAGCCCAACATCTCCCATCATTATCACTCTCTGGTACACATGCTCCCCACCGCCCCTCTGCATGGAGTATATGCCCCCTCCCCTGCACACTATCCCCCCACCTGCCTGCTACAGCCCAACATCTCCCATCATTATCACTCTCTGGTACACGCTCCCCACCGCCCCTCTGCATGGAGTATATGCCCCCTCCCCTGCACACTATCCCTCACCTGCCTGCTACAGCCCAACATCTCCCATCATTATCACTCTCTGGTACACACACTCCCCACCGCCCCTCTGCATGGAGTATATGCCCCCTCCCCTGCACACTATCCCCCACCTGCCTGCTACAGCCAAACATCTCCCATCATTATCACTCTCTGGTACACACACTCCCCACCGCCCCTCTGCATGGAGTATATGCACCCTCTACTGCTCAATATCCCCCCACCTGCCTGCTACAGCCCAACATCTCCCATCATTATCACTCTCTGGTACACATGCTCCCCACAGCCCCTCTGCATGGAGTATATGCCCCCTCCCCTGCACACTATCCCCCCACCTGCCTGCTACAGCCCAACATCTACCATCATTATCACTCTCTGGTACACACACTCCCCACCGCCCCTCTGCATGGAGTATATGCCCTCTCCCCTGCACACTATCCCCCCACCTGCCTGCTACAGCCCAACATCTACCATCATTATCACTCTCTGGTACACACGCTCCCCACCGCCCCTCTGCATGGAGTATATGCCCCCTCCCCTGCACACTATCCCCCACCTGCCTGCTACAGCCCAACATCTCCCATCATTATCACTCTCTGGTACACACACTCCCCACCGCCCCTCTGCATGGAGTATATGCCCCCTCCACTGCTCAATATCCCCCCACCTGCCTGCTACAGCCCAACATCTCCCATCATTATCACTCTCTGGTACACACACTCCCCACCACCCCTCTGCATGGAGTATATGCCCCCTCCACTGCACACTATCCCCCCACCTGCCTGATACAGCCCAACATCTCCCATCATTATCACTCTCTGGTACACACGCTCCCCACCGCCCCTCTGCATGGAGTATATGCCCCCTCCCCTGCACACTATCCCCCCACCTGCCTGCTACAGCCCAACATCTCCCATCATTATCACTCTCTGGTACACACGCTCCCCACCGCCCCTCTGCATGGAGTATATGCCCCCTCCCATCACACTATCCCCCACCTGCCTGCTACATCCCAACATCTCCCATCATTATCACTCTCTGGTACACACACTCCCCACCGCCCCTCTGCATGGAGTATATGCGCCCTCCCCTGCACACTATCCCCCACCTGCCTGCTACAGCCCAGCATCTCCCATCATGATCACTCTCTGGTACACACGCTCCCCACCGCCCCTCTGCATGGAGTATATGCCCCCTCCCATCACACTATCCCCCACCTGCCTGCTACATCCCAACATCTCCCATCATTATCACTCTCTGGTACACACACTCCCCACCACCCCTCTGCATGGAGTATATGCCCCCTCCACTGCACACTATCCCCCCACCTGCCTGATACAGCCCAACATCTCCCATCATTATCACTCTCTGGTACACACGCTCCCCACCGCCCCTCTGCATGGAGTATATGCCCCCTCCCATCACACTATCCCCCACCTGCCTGCTACATCCCAACATCTCCCATCATTATCACTCTCTGGTACACACACTCCCCACCGCCCCTCTGCATGGAGTATATGCGCCCTCCCCTGCACACTATCCCCCACCTGCCTGCTACAGCCCAGCATCTCCCATCATTATCACTCTCTGGTACACACACTCCCCACCGCCCCTCTGCATGGAGTATATGCCCCCTCCACTGCTCAATATCCCCCCACCTGCCTGCTACAGCCCAACATCTCCCATCATTATCACTCTCTGGTACACACACTCCCCACCACCCCTCTGCATGGAGTATATACCCCCTCCACTGCACACTATCCCCCCACCTGCCTGCTACAGCCCAACATCTCCCATCATTATCACTCTCTGGAACACACACTCCCCACCGCCCCTCTGCATGGAGTATATGCCCCCTCTATTGCACACTATCCCTCACCTGCCTGCTACAGCCCAACATCTCCCATCATTATCACTCTCTGGTACACACGCTCCCCACCGCCCCTCTGCATGGAGTATATGTCCCCTTCCCTGCACACTATCCCTCACCTGCCTGCTACAGCCCAACATCTCCCATCATTATCACTCTCTGGTACACACGCTCCCCACCGCCCCTCTGCATGGAGTATATGCCCCCTCCCCTGCACACTATCCCCCCACCTGCCTGCTACAGCCCAACATCTCCCATCATTATCACTCTCTGGTACACACACTCCCCACCGCCCCTCTGCATGGAGTATATGCCCCCTCCCCTGCACACTATCCCTCACCTGCCTGCTACAGCCCAACATCTCCCATCATTATCACAATCTGGTACACACACTCCCCACTGCCCCTCTGCATGGAGTATATGCCCCCTCCCCTGCACACTATCCCCCACCTGCCTGCTACAGCCCAACATCTCCCATCATTATCACTCTCTGGTACACACGCTCCCCACCGCCCCTCTGCATGGAGTATATACCCCCTCCCCTGCACACTATCCCCCACCTGCCTGCTACAGCCCAACATCTCCTATCATTATCACTCTCTGGTACACACGCTCCCCACCGCCCCTCTGCATGGAGTATATACCCCCTCCCCTGCACCCTATCCCCCACCTGCCTGCTACAGCCCAACATCTCCCATCATTATCACTCTCTGGTACACACACTCCCCACCGCCCCTCTGCATGGAGTATATGCACCCTCCCCTGCACACTATCCCCCACCTGCCTGCTACAGCCCAGCATCTCCCATCATTATCACTCTCTGGTACACACGCTCCCCACCGCCCCTCTGCATGGAGTATATGCCCCCTCCACTGCACACTATCCCCCCACCTGCCTGCTACAGCCCAACATCTCCCATCATTATCACTCTCTGGAACACACGCTCCCCACCGCCCCTCTGCATGGAGTATATGCCCCCTCTACTGCTCAATATCCCCCACCTGCCTGCTACAGCCCAACATCTCCCATCATTATCACTCTCTGGTACACACGCTCCCCACCGCCCCTCTGCATGGAGTATATGCCCCCTCCACTGCACACTATCCCCCCACCTGCCTGCTACAGCCCAACATCTCCCATCATTATTACTCTCTGGAACACACGCTCCCCACCGCCCCTCTGCATGGAGTATATGCCCCCTCCCCTGCACACTATCCCCCCATCTGCCTGCTACAGCCCAACATCTCCCATCATTATCACTCTCTGGTACACACACTCCCCACCGCCCCTCTGCATGGAGTATATGCCCCCTCCACTGCTCAATATCCCCCCACCTGCCTGCTACAGCCCAACATCTCCCATCATTATCACTCTCTGGTACACACGCTCCCCACCGCCCCTCTGCATGGAGTATATGCCCCCTCCCCTGCACACTATCCCCCCACCTGCCTGCTACAGCCCAACATCTCCCATCATTATCACTCTCTGGTACACACACTCCCCACCGCCCCTCTGCATGGAGTATATGCCCCCTCCCCTGCACACTATCCCCCACCTGCCTGTACAGCCCAACATCTCCCATCATTATCACTCTCTGGTACACACGCTCCCCACCGCCCCTCTGCATGGAGTATATGCCCCCTCTACTGCTCAATATCCCCCCACCTGCCTGCTACAGCCCAACATCTCCCATCATTATCACTCTCTGGAACACACGCTCCCCACCGCCCCTCTGCATGGAGTATATGCCCCCTCTATTGCTCAATATCCCCCACCTGCCTGCTACAGCCCAACATCTCCCATCATTATCACTCTCTAGAACACACGCTCCCCACCGCCCCTCTGCATGGAGTATATGCCCCCTCTACTGCTCAATATCCCCCCACCTGCCTGCTACAGCCCAACATCTCCCATCATTATCACTCTCTGGTACACACGCTCCCCACCGCCCCTCTGCATGGAGTATATACCCCCTCCCCTGCACACTATCCCCCCACCTGCCTGCTACAGCCCAACATCTCCCATCATTATCACTCTCTGGTACACACACTCCCCACCGCCCCTCTGCATGGAGTATATGCCCCCTCCCCTGCACACTATCCCTCACCTGCCTGCTACAGCCCAACATCTCCCATCATTATCACTCTCTGGTACACACACTCCCCACCGCCCCTCTGCATGGAGTATATGCCCCCTCCCCTGCACACTATCCCCCCACCTGCCTGCTACAGCCCCGCATCTCCCATCATTATCACTCTCTGGTACACACGCTCCCCACCGCCCCTCTGCATGGAGTATATGCCCCCTCCCCTGCACACTATCCCCCCACCTGCCTGCTACAGCCCAACATCTCCCATCATTATCACTCTCTGGTACACACACTCCCCACCGCCCCTCTGCATGGAGTATATGCCCCCTCCCCTGCACACTATCCCCCCACCTGCCTGCTACAGCCCAACATCTCCCATCATTATCACTCTCTGGTACACACACTCCCCACCGCCCCTCTGCATGGAGTATATGCCCCCTCCCCTGCACACTATCCCCCCACCTGCCTGCTACAGCCCAACATCTCCCATCATTATCACTCTCCGGTACACACACTACCCACCGCCCCTCTGCATGGAGTATATGCCCCCTCCCCTGCACACTATCCCCCCACCTGCCTGCTACAGCCCAACATCTCCCATCATTATCACTCTCTGGTACACACGCTCCCCACCGCCCCTCTGCATGGAGTATATGCCCCCTCCCCTGCACACTATCCCCCCACCTGCCTGATACAGCCCAACATCTCCCATCATTATCACTCTCTGGTACACACACTCCCCACCGCCCCTCTGCATGGAGTATATGCCCCCTCCCCTGCACACTATCCCCCCACCTGCCTGCTACAGCCCAACATCTCCCATCATTATCACTCTCAGGTACACACGCTCCCCACCGCCCCTCTGCATGGAGTATATGCCCCCTCCCCTGCACACTATCCCCCCACCTGCCTGCTACAGCCCAACATCTCCCATCATTATCACTCTCAGGTACACACGCTCCCCACCGCCCCTCTGCATGGAGTATATGCCCCCTCCCCTGCACACTATCCCCTCACCTGCCTGCTACAGCCCAACATCTCCCATCATTATCACTCTCTGGTACACACACTACCCACCGCCCCTCTGCATGGAGTATATGTCCCCTCCCCTGCACACTATCCCCCACCTGCCTGCTACAGCCCAACATCTCCCATCATTATCACTCTCTGGTATACACACTCCCCACCGCCCCTCTGCATGGAGTATATGCCCCCTCCCCTGCACACTATCCCTCACCTGCCTGCTACAGCCCAACATCTCCCATCATTATCACTCTCTGGTACACACACTCCCCACCGCCCCTCTGCATGGAGTATATGCCCCCTCCCGTCACACTATCCCTCACCTGCCTGCTACAGCCCAACATCTCTCATCATTATCACTCTCTGGTACACACACTCCCTACCGCCCCTCTGCATGGAGTATATGCCCCCTCCCCTGCACACTATCCCCCACCTGCCTGCTACAGCCCAACATCTCCCATCATTATCACTCTCTGGTACACACGCTCCCCATCGCCCCTCTGCATGGAGTATATGCCCCCTCCCCTGCACACTATCCCTCACCTGCCTGCTACAGCCCAACATCTCCCATCATTATCACTCTCTGGTACACACACTCCCTACCGCCCCTCTGCATGGAGTATATACCCCCTCCCCTGCACACTATCGCCCCACCTGCCTGATACAGCCCAACATCTCCCATCATTATCACTCTCTGGTACACACGCTCCCCACCGCCCCTCTGCATAGAGTATATGCCCCCTCCCCTGCACACTATCCCCCCACCTGCCTGATACAGCCCAACATCTCCCATCATTATCACTCTCTGGTACACACGCTCCCCACCGCCCCTCTGCATGGAGTATATGCCCCCTCTACTGCTCAATATCCCCCACCTGCCTGCTACTGCCCAACATCTCCCATCATTATCACTCTCTGGTACACACGCTCCCCACCGCCCCTCTGCATGGAGTATATGCCCCCTCCACTGCACACTATCCCCCCACCTGCCTGCTACAGCCCAACATCTCCCATCATTATTACTCTCTGGAACACACGCTCCCCACCGCCCCTCTGCATGGAGTATATGCCCCCTCCCCTGCACACTATCCTCCCACCTGCCTGCTACAGCCCAACATCTCCCATCATTATCACTCTCTGGTACACACACTCCCCACCGCCCCTCTGCATGGAGTATATGCCCCCTCCCCTGCACACTATCCCCCCACCTGCCTGCTACAGCCCAACATCTCCCATCATTATCACTCTCCGGTACACACACTACCCACCGCCCCTCTGCATGGAGTATATGCCCCCTCCACTGCTCAATATCCCCCCACCTGCCTGCTACAGCCCAACATCTCCCATCATTATCACTCTCTGGTACACACGCTCCCCACCGCCCCTCTGCATGGAGTATATGCCCCCTCCCCTGCACACTATTCCCCCACCTGCCTGCTACAGCCCAACATCTCCCATCATTATCACTCTCTGGTACACACTCTCCCACCGCCCCTCTGCATGGAGTATATGCCCCCTCCACTGCACACTATCCCTCACCTGCCTGCTACAGCCCAACATCTCCCATCATTATCACTCTCTGGTACACACACTCCCCACCGCCCCTCTGCATGGAGTATATGCCCCCTCTACTGCTCAATATCCCCCCACCTGCCTGCTACAGCCCAACATCTCCCATCATTATCACTCTCTGGAACACACGCTCCCCACCGCCCCTCTGCATGGAGTATATGCTCCCTCTACTGCTCAATATCCCCCACCTGCCTGCTACAGCCCAACATCTCCCATCATTATCACTCTCTGGTACACACGCTCCCCACCGCCCCTCTGCATGGAGTATATGCCCCCTCCTCTGCACACTATCCCTCACCTGCCTGCTACAGCCCAACATCTCCCATCATTATCACTCTCTGGTACACACGCTCCCCACCGCCCCTCTGCATGGAGTATATACCCCCTCCCCTGCACACTATCCCCCCACCTGCCTGCTACAGCCCAACATCTCCCATCATTATCACTCTCTGGTACACACGCTCCCCACCGCCCCTCTGTATGGAGTATATGCCCCCTCCTCTGCACACTATCCCTCACCTGCCTGCTACAGCCCAACATCTCCCATCATTATCACTCTCTGGTACACACGCTCCCCACCGCCCCTCTGCATGGAGTATATACCCCCTCCCCTGCACACTATCCCCCCACCTGCCTGCTACAGCCCAACATCTCCCATCATTATCACTCTCTGGTACACACGCTCCCCACCGCCCTTCTGCATGGAGTATATGCCCCCTCCTCTGCACACTATCCCCCCACCTGCCTGCTACAGCCCAACATCTCCCATCATTATCACTCTCTGGTACACACGCTCCCCACCGCCCCTCTGCATGGAGTATATGCCCCCTCCCCTGCACACTATCCCCCCACCTGCCTGCTACAGCCCCGCATCTCCCATCATTATCACTCTCTGGTACACACGCTCCCCACCGCCCCTCTGCATGGAGTATATGCCCCCTCCCCTGCACACTATCCCCCCACCTGCCTGCTACAGCCCAACATCTCCCATCATTATTACTCTCTGGTACACATACTCCCCACCGCCCCTCTGCATGGAGTATATGCCCCCTCCTCTGCACACTATCCCCCCACCTGCCTGCTACAGCCCAACATCTACCATCATTATCACTCTCTGGTACACACGCTCCCCACCGCCCCTCTGCATGGAGTATACGCCCCCTCCACTGCACACTATCCCTCACCTGCCTGATACAGCCAAACATCTCCCATCATTATCACTCTCTGGTACACACACTCCCCAACGCCCCTCTGCATGGAGTATATGCCCCCTCCCCTGCACACTATCCCCCACCTGCCTGCTACAGCCCAACATCTCCCATCATTATCACTCTCTGGTACACACGCTCCCCACCGCCCCTCTGCATGGAGTATATGCCCCCTCCCCTGCACACTATCCCTCACCTGCCTGCTACAGCCCAACATCTCCCATCATTATCACTCTCTGGTACACACACTCCCCACCGCCCCTCTGCATGGAGTATATGCCCCCTCCCCTGCACACTATTCCCTTACCTGCCTGCTACAGCCCAACATCTCCCATCATTATCACTCTCTGGTACACACACTCCCCACCGCCCCTCTGCATGGAGTATATGCCCCCTCCCCTGCACACTATCCCCCACCTGCCTGCTACAGCCCAACATCTCCCATCATTATCACTCTCTGGTACACACACTCCCCACCGCCCCTCTGCATGGAGTATATGCCCCCTCCCCTGCACACTATCCCCCCACCTGCCTGCTACAGCCCAACATCTCCCATCATTATCACTCTCTGGTACACACGCTCCCCACCGCCCCTCTGCATGGAGTATATGCCCCCTCCCCTGCACACTATCCCCCCACCTGCCTGCTACAGCCCAACATCTCCCATCATTATCACTCTCTGGAACACAAGCTCCCCACCGCCCCTCTGCATGGAGTATATGCCCCCTCCCCTGCACACTATCCCCCCACCTGCCTGCTACAGCCCAACATCTCCCATCATTATCACTCTCTGGTACACACACTCCCCACCGCCCCTCTGCATGGAGTATATGCCCCCTCCCCTGCACACTATCCCCCCACCTGCCTGCTACAGCCCAACATCTCCCATCATTATCACTCTCTGGTACACACACTCCCCACCGCCCCTCTGCATGGAGTATATGCCCCCTCCCCTGCACACTATCCCCCCACCTGCCTGCTACAGCCCAACATCTCCCATCATTATCACTCTCCGGTACACACGCTCCCCACCGCCCCTCTGCATGGAGTATATGCCCCCTCCCCTGCACACTATCCCCCCACCTGCCTGATACAGCCCAACATCTCCCATCATTATCACTCTCTGGTACACACACTCCCCACCGCCCCTCTGCATGGAGTATATGCCCCCTCCCCTGCACACTATCCCCCCACCTGCCTGCTACAGCCCAACATCTCCCATCATTATCACTCTCAGGTACACACGCTCCCCACCGCCCCTCTGCATGGAGTATATGCCCCCTCCCCTGCACACTATCCCCTCACCTGCCTGCTACAGCCCAACATCTCCCATCATTATCACTCTCTGGTACACACACTACCCACCGCCCCTCTGCATGGAGTATATGTCCCCTCCCCTGCACACTATCCCCCACCTGCCTGCTACAGCCCAACATCTCCCATCATTATCACTCTCTGGTATACACACTCCCCACCGCCCCTCTGCATGGAGTATATGCCCCCTCCCCTGCACACTATCCCCTACCTGCCTGATACAGCCAAGCATCTCCCATCATTATCACTCTCTGGTACACACACTCCCCACCGCCCCTCTGCATGGAGTATATGCCCCCTCCCCTGCACACTATCCCTCACCTGCCTGCTACAGCCCAACATCTCCCATCATTATCACTCTCTGGTACACACGATCCCCACCGCCCCTCTGCATGGAGTATATGCCCCCTCCCGTCACACTATCCCTCACCTGCCTGCTACAGCCCAACATCTCTCATCATTATCACTCTCTGGTACACACGATCCCCACCGCCCCTCTGCATGGAGTATATGCCCCCTCTACTGCTCAATATCCCCCCACCTGCCTGCTACAGCCCAACATCTCCCATCATTATCACTCTCTGGTACACACACTCCCCACCGCCCCTCTGCATGGAGTATATGCCCCCTCCCGTCACACTATCCCTCACCTGCCTGCTACAGCCCAACATCTCTCATCATTATGACTCTCTGGTACACACACTCCCTACCGCCCCTCTGCATGGAGTATATGCCCCCTCCCCTGCACACTATCCCCCACCTGCCTGCTACAGCCCAACATCTCCCATCATTATCACTCTCTGGTACACACGCTCCCCATCGCCCCTCTGCATGGAGTATATGCCCCCTCCCCTGCACACTATCCCTCACCTGCCTGCTACAGCCCAACATCTCCCATCATTATCACTCTCTGGTACACACACTCCCTACCGCCCCTCTGCATGGAGTATATACCCCCTCCCCTGCACACTATCGCCCCACCTGCCTGATACAGCCCAACATCTCCCATCATTATCACTCTCTGGTACACACGCTCCCCACCGCCCCTCTGCATAGAGTATATGCCCCCTCCCCTGCACACTATCCCCCCACCTGCCTGATACAGCCCAACATCTCCCATCATTATCACTCTCTGGTACACACGCTCCCCACCGCCCCTCTGCATGGAGTATATGCCCCCTCTACTGCTCAATATCCCCCACCTGCCTGCTACTGCCCAACATCTCCCATCATTATCACTCTCTGGTACACACGCTCCCCACCGCCCCTCTGCATGGAGTATATGCCCCCTCCACTGCACACTATCCCCCCACCTGCCTGCTACAGCCCAACATCTCCCATCATTATTACTCTCTGGAACACACGCTCCCCACCGCCCCTCTGCATGGAGTATATGCCCCCTCCCCTGCACACTATCCTCCCACCTGCCTGCTACAGCCCAACATCTCCCATCATTATCACTCTCTGGTACACACACTCCCCACCGCCCCTCTGCATGGAGTATATGCCCCCTCCCCTGCACACTATCCCCCCACCTGCCTGCTACAGCCCAACATCTCCCATCATTATCACTCTCCGGTACACACACTACCCACCGCCCCTCTGCATGGAGTATATGCCCCCTCCACTGCTCAATATCCCCCCACCTGCCTGCTACAGCCCAACATCTCCCATCATTATCACTCTCTGGTACACACGCTCCCCACCGCCCCTCTGCATGGAGTATATGCCCCCTCCCCTGCACACTATTCCCCCACCTGCCTGCTACAGCCCAACATCTCCCATCATTATCACTCTCTGGTACACACTCTCCCACCGCCCCTCTGCATGGAGTATATGCCCCCTCCACTGCACACTATCCCTCACCTGCCTGCTACAGCCCAACATCTCCCATCATTATCACTCTCTGGTACACACACTCCCCACCGCCCCTCTGCATGGAGTATATGCCCCCTCTACTGCTCAATATCCCCCCACCTGCCTGCTACAGCCCAACATCTCCCATCATTATCACTCTCTGGAACACACGCTCCCCACCGCCCCTCTGCATGGAGTATATGCTCCCTCTACTGCTCAATATCCCCCACCTGCCTGCTACAGCCCAACATCTCCCATCATTATCACTCTCTGGTACACACGCTCCCCACCGCCCCTCTGCATGGAGTATATGCCCCCTCCTCTGCACACTATCCCTCACCTGCCTGCTACAGCCCAACATCTCCCATCATTATCACTCTCTGGTACACACGCTCCCCACCGCCCCTCTGCATGGAGTATATACCCCCTCCCCTGCACACTATCCCCCCACCTGCCTGCTACAGCCCAACATCTCCCATCATTATCACTCTCTGGTACACACGCTCCCCACCGCCCCTCTGTATGGAGTATATGCCCCCTCCTCTGCACACTATCCCTCACCTGCCTGCTACAGCCCAACATCTCCCATCATTATCACTCTCTGGTACACACGCTCCCCACCGCCCCTCTGCATGGAGTATATACCCCCTCCCCTGCACACTATCCCCCCACCTGCCTGCTACAGCCCAACATCTCCCATCATTATCACTCTCTGGTACACACGCTCCCCACCGCCCTTCTGCATGGAGTATATGCCCCCTCCTCTGCACACTATCCCCCCACCTGCCTGCTACAGCCCAACATCTCCCATCATTATCACTCTCTGGTACACACGCTCCCCACCGCCCCTCTGCATGGAGTATATGCCCCCTCCCCTGCACACTATCCCCCCACCTGCCTGCTACAGCCCCGCATCTCCCATCATTATCACTCTCTGGTACACACGCTCCCCACCGCCCCTCTGCATGGAGTATATGCCCCCTCCCCTGCACACTATCCCCCCACCTGCCTGCTACAGCCCAACATCTCCCATCATTATCACTCTCTGGTACACATACTCCCCACCGCCCCTCTGCATGGAGTATATGCCCCCTCCTCTGCACACTATCCCCCCACCTGCCTGCTACAGCCCAACATCTACCATCATTATCACTCTCTGGTACACACGCTCCCCACCGCCCCTCTGCATGGAGTATACGCCCCCTCCACTGCACACTATCCCTCACCTGCCTGATACAGCCAAACATCTCCCATCATTATCACTCTCTGGTACACACACTCCCCAACGCCCCTCTGCATGGAGTATATGCCCCCTCCCCTGCACACTATCCCCCACCTGCCTGCTACAGCCCAACATCTCCCATCATTATCACTCTCTGGTACACACGCTCCCCACCGCCCCTCTGCATGGAGTATATGCCCCCTCCCCTGCACACTATCCCTCACCTGCCTGCTACAGCCCAACATCTCCCATCATTATCACTCTCTGGTACACACACTCCCCACCGCCCCTCTGCATGGAGTATATGCCCCCTCCCCTGCACACTATTCCCTTACCTGCCTGCTACAGCCCAACATCTCCCATCATTATCACTCTCTGGTACACACACTCCCCACCACCCCTCTGCATGGAGTATATGCCCCCTCCCCTGCACACTATCCCCCACCTGCCTGCTACAGCCCAACATCTCCCATCATTATCACTCTCTGGTACACACACTCCCCACCGCCCCTCTGCATGGAGTATATGCCCCCTCCCCTGCACACTATCCCCCCACCTGCCTGCTACAGCCCAACATCTCCCATCATTATCACTCTCTGGTACACACGCTCCCCACCGCCCCTCTGCATGGAGTATATGCCCCCTCCCCTGCACACTATCCCCCCACCTGCCTGCTACAGCCCAACATCTCCCATCATTATCACTCTCTGGAACACAAGCTCCCCACCGCCCCTCTGCATGGAGTATATGCCCCCTCCCCTGCACACTATCCCTAACCTGCCTGCTACAGCCCAACATATCCCGTCATTATCACTCTCTGGTACACACACTCCCCACCGCCCCTCTGCATGGAGTATATGCCCCCTCCCCTGCACACTATCCCCCCACCTGCCTGCTACAGCCCAACATCTCCCATCATTATCACTCTCTGGTACACACGCTCCCCACCGCCCCTCTGCATGGAGTATATGCCCCCTCCCCTGCACACTATCCCCCCACCTGCCTGCTACAGCCCAACATCTCCCATCATTATCACTCTCTGGAACACAAGCTCCCCACCGCCCCTCTGCATGGAGTATATGCCCCCTCCCCTGCACACTATCCCTAACCTGCCTGCTACAGCCCAACATATCCCGTCATTATCACTCTCTGGTACACACACTCCCCACCGCCCCTCTGCATGGAGTATATGCCCCCTCCCCTGCACACTATCCCCCCACCTGCCTGCTACAGCCCAACATCTCCCATCATTATCACTCTCTGGTACACACGCTCCCCACCGCCCCTCTGCATGGAGTATATACCCCCTCCCCTGCACACTATCCCCCCACCTGCCTGCTACAGCCCAACATCTCCCATCATTATCACTCTCTGGTACACACGCTCCCCACCGCCCCTCTGCATGGAGTATATGCCCCCTCCACTGCACACTATCCCCCCACCTGCCTGCTACAGCCCAACATCTCCCATCATTATCACTCTCTGGTACACACGCTCCCCACCGCCCCTCTGCATGGAGTATATACCCCCTCCACTGCTCAATATCCCCCCACCTGCCTGCTACAGCCCAACATCTCCCATCATTATCACTCTCTGGTACACACACTCCCCACCGCCCCTCTGCATGGAGTATATGCCCCCTCCCCTGCACACTATCCCCCCACCTGCCTGCTACAGCCCAACATCTCCCATCATTATCACTCTCTGGTACACACGCTCCCCACCGCCCCTCTGCATGGAGTATATGCCCCCTCCCCTGCACACTATCCCCCCACCTGCCTGCTACAGCCCAACATCTCCCATCATTATCACTCTCTGGAACACAAGCTCCCCACCGCCCCTCTGCATGGAGTATATGCCCCCTCCCCTGCACACTATCCCTAACCTGCCTGCTACAGCCCAACATATCCCGTCATTATCACTCTCTGGTACACACACTCCCCACCGCCCCTCTGCATGGAGTATATGCCCCCTCCCCTGCACACTATCCCCCCACCTGCCTGCTACAGCCCAACATCTCCCATCATTATCACTCTCTGGTACACACGCTCCCCACCGCCCCTCTGCATGGAGTATATGCCCCCTCCCCTGCACACTATCCCTAACCTGCCTGCTACAGCCCAACATATCCCGTCATTATCACTCTCTGGTACACACACTCCCCACCGCCCCTCTGCATGGAGTATATGCCCCCTCCCCTGCACACTATCCCTAACCTGCCTGCTACAGCCCAACATATCCCGTCATTATCACTCTCTGGTACACACACTCCCCACCGCCCCTCTGCATGGAGTATATGCCCCCTCCCCTGCACACTATCCCCCCACCTGCCTGCTACAGCCCAACATCTCCCATCATTATCACTCTCTGGTACACACGCTCCCCACCGCCCCTCTGCATGGAGTATATGCCCCCTCCCCTGCACACTATCCCCCCACCTGCCTGCTACAGCCCAACATCTCCCATCATTATCACTCTCTGGTACACATACTCCCCACCGCCCCTCTGCATGGAGTATACGCCCCCTCCCCTGCACACTATCCCTCACCTGCCTGATACAGCCAAACATCTCCCATCATTATCACTCTCTGGTACACACACTCCCCACCGCCCCTCTGCATGGAGTATATGCCCCCTCCACTGCTCAATATCCCCCCACCTGCCTGCTACAGCCCAACATCTCCCATCATTATCACTCTCTGGTACACACGCTCCCCACCGCCCCTCTGCATGGAGTATATGCCCCCTCCCCTGCACACTATCCCCCCACCTGCCTGCTACAGCCCAACATCTCCCATCATTATCACTCTCTGGTACACACACTCCCCACCGCCCCTCTGCATGGAGTATATGCCCCCTCTACTGCACACTATACCTCACCTGCCTGCTACAGCCCAACATCTCTCATCATTATCACTCTCTGGTACACACACTCCCCACTGCCCCTCTGCATGGAGTATATGCCCCCTCCCCTGCACACTATCCCTCCACCTGCCTGCTACAGCCCAACATCTCACATCATTATCACTCTCTGGTACACACTCTCCCACCGCCCCTCTGCATGGAGTATATGCCCCCTCCCCTGCACACTATCCCCCACCTGCCTGCTACAGCCCAACATCTCCCATCATTATCACTCTCTGGTACACACACTCCCCACCGCCCCTCTGCATGGAGTATATGCCCCCTCTACTGCTCAATATCCCCCCACCTGCCTGCTACAGCCCAACATCTCCCATCATTATCACTCTCTGGTACACACGCTCCCCACCGCCCCTCTGCATGGAGTATATGCCCCCTCTACTGCTCAATATCCCCCCACCTGCCTGCTACAGCCCCGCATCTCCCATCATTATCACTCTCTGGTACACACGCTCCCCACCGCCCCTCTGCATGGAGTATATGCCCCCTCCCCTGCACACTATCCCCCACCTGCCTGCTACAGCCCAGCATCTCCCATCATTATCACTCTCTGGTACACACGCTCCCCACCGCCCCTCTGCATGGAGTATATGCCCCCTCCCCTGCACACTATCCCCCCACCTGCCTGCTACAGCCCAACATCTCCCATCATTATCACTCTCTGGAACACAAGCTCCCCACCGCCCCTCTGCATGGAGTATATGCCCCCTCCCCTGCACACTATCCCTCACCTGCCTGCTACAGGCCAACATCTCCCGTCATTATCACTCTCTGGTACACACACTCCCCACCGCCCCTCTGCATGGAGTATATGCCCCCTCCCCTGCACACTATCCCCCCACCTGCCTGCTACAGCCCAACATCTCCCATCATTATCACTCTCTGGTACACACGCTCCCCACCGCCCCTCTGCATGGAGTATATGCCCCCTCCCCTGCACACTATTCCCTTACCTGCCTGCTACAGCCCAACATCTCCCATCATTATCACTCTCTGGTACACACGCTCCCCACCGCCCCTCTGCATGGAGTATATACCCCCTCCCCTGCACACTATCCCCCCACCTGCCTGCTACAGCCCAACATCTCCCATCATTATCACTCTCTGGTACACATACTCCCCACCTCCCCTCTGCATGGAGTATATGCCCCCTCCTCTGCACACTATCCCCCCACCTGCCTGCTACAGCCCAACATCTCCCATCATTATCACTCTCTGGTACACACGCTCCCCACCGCCCCTCTGCATGGAGTATATACCCCCTCCCCTGCACACTATCCCCCCACCTGCCTGCTACAGCCCAACATCTCCCATCATTATCACTCTCTGGTACACACGCTCCCCACCGCCCTTCTGCATGGAGTATATGCCCCCTCCTCTGCACACTATCCCCCCACCTGCCTGCTACAGCCCAACATCTCCCATCATTATCACTCTCTGGTACACACGCTCCCCACCGCCCCTCTGCATGGAGTATATGCCCCCTCCCCTGCACACTATCCCCCCACCTGCCTGCTACAGCCCCGCATCTCCCATCATTATCACTCTCTGGTACACACGCTCCCCACCGCCCCTCTGCATGGAGTATATGCCCCCTCCCCTGCACACTATCCCCCCACCTGCCTGCTACAGCCCAACATCTCCCATCATTATCACTCTCTGGTACACATACTCCCCACCGCCCCTCTGCATGGAGTATATGCCCCCTCCTCTGCACACTATCCCCCCACCTGCCTGCTACAGCCCAACATCTACCATCATTATCACTCTCTGGTACACACGCTCCCCACCGCCCCTCTGCATGGAGTATACGCCCCCTCCACTGCACACTATCCCTCACCTGCCTGATACAGCCAAACATCTCCCATCATTATCACTCTCTGGTACACACACTCCCCAACGCCCCTCTGCATGGAGTATATGCCCCCTCCCCTGCACACTATCCCCCACCTGCCTGCTACAGCCCAACATCTCCCATCATTATCACTCTCTGGTACACACGCTCCCCACCGCCCCTCTGCATGGAGTATATGCCCCCTCCCCTGCACACTATCCCTCACCTGCCTGCTACAGCCCAACATCTCCCATCATTATCACTCTCTGGTACACACACTCCCCACCGCCCCTCTGCATGGAGTATATGCCCCCTCCCCTGCACACTATTCCCTTACCTGCCTGCTACAGCCCAACATCTCCCATCATTATCACTCTCTGGTACACACACTCCCCACCGCCCCTCTGCATGGAGTATATGCCCCCTCCCCTGCACACTATCCCCCACCTGCCTGCTACAGCCCAACATCTCCCATCATTATCACTCTCTGGTACACACACTCCCCACCGCCCCTCTGCATGGAGTATATGCCCCCTCCCCTGCACACTATCCCCCCACCTGCCTGCTACAGCCCAACATCTCCCATCATTATCACTCTCTGGTACACACGCTCCCCACCGCCCCTCTGCATGGAGTATATGCCCCCTCCCCTGCACACTATCCCCCCACCTGCCTGCTACAGCCCAACATCTCCCATCATTATCACTCTCTGGAACACAAGCTCCCCACCGCCCCTCTGCATGGAGTATATGCCCCCTCCCCTGCACACTATCCCTAACCTGCCTGCTACAGCCCAACATATCCCGTCATTATCACTCTCTGGTACACACACTCCCCACCGCCCCTCTGCATGGAGTATATGCCCCCTCCCCTGCACACTATCCCCCCACCTGCCTGCTACAGCCCAACATCTCCCATCATTATCACTCTCTGGTACACACGCTCCCCACCGCCCCTCTGCATGGAGTATATGCCCCCTCCCCTGCACACTATCCCTAACCTGCCTGCTACAGCCCAACATATCCCGTCATTATCACTCTCTGGTACACACACTCCCCACCGCCCCTCTGCATGGAGTATATGCCCCCTCCACTGCTCAATATCCCCCCACCTGCCTGCTACAGCCCAACATCTCCCATCATTATCACTCTCTGGTACACACGCTCCCCACCGCCCAGTGGTGCAAGTAGAAAAAATGTCTTACGGGTACTGTGTGCGCGCGCCGAAGGCGCGCGCGCAAAAAAATGGGTGTGGTCAAATGCCACATGGGGCGTGGCCAATGAAAATGGGGGCGTGATACACATATGGGGGAGGGGCAGATACACGTATGACCCCAATAGTGTCAGATACACGTTGCACCACAGTGCTAGATATACATTGCCCCACAGTGCCAGATACATATAACCCCACAGTGCCAGATACACATTGCCCCACAGTGCCAGATACACATTGCCCCACAGTGCCAGATACACAAATGTCCCCAGAGTGCCAGATACACAAATGTCCCCAGAGTGTCAGATACACATTGCCTCACAGTACCAGATACACATTGCCCCACAGTGCCAGATACACAAATGTCCCCAGAGTGCCAGATACACAAATGTCCCCAGAGTGCCAGATACACATTGCCCCACAGTGCCAGATACACATTGCCCCACAGTGCCAGATACACATTGCCCCACAGTGCCAGATACACATTGCCCCACAGTGCCAGATGCACATTGCCCCACAGTGCCAGATGCACATTGCCCCACAGTGCCAGATACACATTGCCCCACAGTGCCAGATACAGAAATGCCCCCAGAGTGCCACACATTGCCCCACAGTGCTAGATACACAAATGCCCCCACTGTGTCAGATATACATTGCCCCCCGTGCCAGATACAGAAATGCCCCTACAGTGCCAGATATGCCCCCAGTGCCAGATATCCTCCAGTGCCAGGTATACATGCCCCCCTGTGCCAGATATCCCCCAGTGCCAGGTATATATGCCCCCCTGTGCTAGATATGCCCCCAGTGCCAGATATCCCCCAGTGCCAGGTATACATGCCCCCCCAGTGCCAGATATCCCCCAGTGCCAGGTATACATGCCCCCCCAGTGCCAGATATCCCCCAGTGCCAGGTATACATGCCCCCCCAGTGCCAGATATCCCCCAGTGCCAGGTATAACATGCCCCCCCAGTGCCAGATATCCCCCAGTGCCAGGTATAACATGCCCCCCCAGTGCCAGATATCCCCCAGTGCCAGGTATACATGCCCCCCTGTGCCAGATATGCCCCCAGTGCCAGGTATACATGCCCCCCTGTGCCAGATATCCCCCAGTGCCAGGTATATATGCCCCCCTGTGCCAGATATGCCCCCAGTGCCAGGTATACATGCCCCCCCAGTGCCAGGTATAACATGCCCCCCCAGTGCCAGGTATAACATGCCCCCCTCCCCTACTCACCGCTGCCGTCGCTGTCCTCCTGTCTGTCATGTGAGGGAAGGAGAGTGCAGCCTGCGCCTCTCGTTCCCCTCAGTCTTCGGCGGGTGTCTCAGTTTAATTCAGCGCCGATCCGTGAGCCAATCAGAGCTCGCGGGTGCGAGCTCTGATTGGCTCACGGATCGGCGCTGAAGTAAACTGAAACACCCACCGGAGACTGAGGGGAACGAGAGGCGCAGGCTGCACTCTCCTGCCCTCACATCAGAGGCGTGTGCGGCGGTGCGGCGTGGGGGAGGGAGGGAAGGAAGAGGAGCGGCGGCCCGTCGGTGTGGGTACGGCGTACCCACGGCTAAATTCTTACGGGTACGCCGTACCCACCCGTACCCGCCCACTTGCACCACTGCCACCGCCCCTCTGCATGGAGTATATGCCCCCTCCACTGCAACATCTCCCATCATTATCACTCTCTGGTACACACACTCCCCACCGCCCCTCTGCATGGAGTATATGCCCCCTCTACTGCACACTATACCTCACCTGCCTGCTACAGCCCAACATCTCTCATCATTATCACTCTCTGGTACACACACTCCCCACTGCCCCTCTGCATGGAGTATATGCCCCCTCCCCTGCACACTATCCCTCCACCTGCCTGCTACAGCCCAACATCTCACATCATTATCACTCTCTGGTACACACTCTCCCACCGCCCCTCTGCATGGAGTATATGCCCCCTCCCCTGCACACTATCCCCCACCTGCCTGCTACAGCCCAACATCTCCCATCATTATCACTCTCTGGTACACACACTCCCCACCGCCCCTCTGCAGGAGCAGTAGAGGGAGTATATGCCCCCTCTACTGCTCAATATCCCCCCACCTGCCTGCTACAGCCCAACATCTCCCATCATTATCACTCTCTGGTACACACACTCCCCACCGCCCCTCTGCATGGAGTATATGCCCCCTCTACTGCACACTATACCTCACCTGCCTGCTACAGCCCAACATCTCTCATCATTATCACTCTCTGGTACACACACTCCCCACTGCCCCTCTGCATGGAGTATATGCCCCCTCCCCTGCACACTATCCCTCCACCTGCCTGCTACAGCCCAACATCTCACATCATTATCACTCTCTGGTACACACTCTCCCACCGCCCCTCTGCATGGAGTATATGCCCCCTCCCCTGCACACTATCCCCCACCTGCCTGCTACAGCCCAACATCTCCCATCATTATCACTCTCTGGTACACACACTCCCCACCGCCCCTCTGCAGGAGCAGTAGAGGGAGTATATGCCCCCTCTACTGCTCAATATCCCCCCACCTGCCTGCTACAGCCCAACATCTCCCATCATTATCACTCTCTGGTACACACACTCCCCACCGCCCCTCTGCATGGAGTATATGCCCCCTCTACTGCACACTATACCTCACCTGCCTGCTACAGCCCAACATCTCTCATCATTATCACTCTCTGGTACACACACTCCCCACTGCCCCTCTGCATGGAGTATATGCCCCCTCCCCTGCACACTATCCCTCCACCTGCCTGCTACAGCCCAACATCTCACATCATTATCACTCTCTGGTACACACTCTCCCACCGCCCCTCTGCATGGAGTATATGCCCCCTCCCCTGCACACTATCCCCCACCTGCCTGCTACAGCCCAACATCTCCCATCATTATCACTCTCTGGTACACACACTCCCCACCGCCCCTCTGCAGGAGCAGTAGAGGGAGTATATGCCCCCTCTACTGCTCAATATCCCCCCACCTGCCTGCTACAGCCCAACATCTCCCATCATTATCACTCTCTGGTACACACGCTCCCCACCGCCCCTCTGCATGGAGTATATGCCCCCTCTACTGCTCAATATCCCCCCACCTGCCTGCTACAGCCCCGCATCTCCCATCATTATCACTCTCTGGTACACACGCTCCCCACCGCCCCTCTGCATGGAGTATATGCCCCCTCCCCTGCACACTATCCCCCACCTGCCTGCTACAGCCCAGCATCTCCCATCATTATCACTCTCTGGTACACACGCTCCCCACCGCCCCTCTGCATGGAGTATATGCCCCCTCCCCTGCACACTATCCCCCCACCTGCCTGCTACAGCCCAACATCTCCCATCATTATCACTCTCTGGAACACAAGCTCCCCACCGCCCCTCTGCATGGAGTATATGCCCCCTCCCCTGCACACTATCCCTCACCTGCCTGCTACAGCCCAACATCTCCCGTCATTATCACTCTCTGGTACACACACTCCCCACCGCCCCTCTGCATGGAGTATATGCCCCCTCCCCTGCACACTATCCCCCCACCTGCCTGCTACAGCCCAACATCTCCCATCATTATCACTCTCTGGTACACACGCTCCCCACCGCCCCTCTGCATGGAGTATATACCCCCTCCCCTGCACACTATCCCCCCACCTGCCTGCTACAGCCCAACATCTCCCATCATTATCACTCTCTGGTACACATACTCCCCACCTCCCCTCTGCATGGAGTATATGCCCCCTCCTCTGCACACTATCCCCCCACCTGCCTGCTACAGCCCAACATCTACCATCATTATCACTCTCTGGTACACACGTTCCCCACCGCCCCTCTGCATGGAGTATATGCCCCCTCTACTGCTCAATATCCCCCCACCTGCCTGCTACAGCCCCGCATCTCCCATCATTATCACTCTCTGGAACACAAGCTCCCCACCGCCCCTCTGCATGGAGTATATGCCCCCTCCCCTGCACACTATACCTCACCTGCCTGCTACAGCCCAATATCTCCAATCATTATCACTCTCTGGTACACACGCTCCCCACCGCCCCTCTGCATGGAGTATATGCCCCCTCTTCTGCACACTATCCCCCCACCTGCCTGCTACAGCCCAACATCTACCATCATTATCACTCTCTGGTACACACACTCCCCACCGCCCCTCTGCATGGAGTATACGCCCCCTCCCCTGCACACTATCCCCCCACCTGCCTGATACAGCCAAACATCTCCCATCATTATCACTCTCTGGTACACACACTCCCCAACGCCCCTCTGCATGGAGTATATGCCCCCTCTACTGCACACTATACCTCACCTGCCTGCTACAGCCCAACATCTCTCATCATTATCACTCTCTGGTACACACGCTCCCCACCGCCCCTCTGCATGGAGTATATGCCCCCTCCCCTGCACACTATCCCTCACCTGCCTGCTACAGCCCAACATCTCCCATCATTATCACTCTCTGGTACACACACTCCCTACCGCCCCTCTGCATGGAGTATATGCCCCCTCCCCTGCACACTATCCCTCACCTGCCTGCTACAGCCCAACATCTCCCATCATTATCACTCTCTGGTACACACACTCCCCACCGCCCCTCTGCATGGAGTATATTCCCCCTCTACTGCTCAATATCCCCCCACCTGCCTGCTACAGCCCAACATCTCCCATCATTATCACTCTCTGGTACACACGCTCCACACCGCACCTCTGCATGGAGTATATGCCCCCTCCCCTGCACACTATCCCCCCACCTGCCTACTACAGCCCAACATCTCTCATCATTATCACTCTCTGGTACACACACTCCCCACCGCCCCTCTGCATGGAGTATATGCGCCCTCCCCTGCACACTATCCCCCACCTGCCTGCTACAGCCCAACATCTCCCATCATTATCACTCTCTGGTACACACGCTCCCCACCGCCCCTCTGCATGGAGTATATGCCCCCTCCCCTGCACACTATCCCTCACCTGCCTGCTACAGCCCAACATCTCCCGTCATTATCACTCTCTGGTACACACACTCCCCACCGCCCCTCTGCATGGAGTATATACCCCCTCCCCTGCACACTATCCCCCCACCTGCCTGCTACAGCCCAACATCTCCCATCATTATCACTCTCTGGTACACACGCTCCCCACCGCCCCTCTGCATGGAGTATATGCCCCCTCCACTGCACACTATCCCCCCACCTGCCTGCTACAGCCCAACATCTCCCATCATTATCACTCTCTGGAACACACGCTCCCCACCGCCCCTCTGCATGGAGTATATGCCCCCTCCCCTGCACACTATCCCCCCACCTGCCTGCTACAGCCCAACATCTACCATCATTATCACTCTCTGGTACACACACTCCCCACCGCCCCTCTGCATGGAGTATATGCCCCCTCCCGCCACACTATCCCCCACCTGCCTGTACAGCCCAACATCTCCCATCATTATCACTCTCTGGTACACACGCTCCCCACCGCCCCTCTGCATGGAGTATATGCCCCCTCCACTGCACACTATCCCCCCACCTGCCTGCTACAGCCCAACATCTCTCATCATTATCACTCTCTGGTACACACGCTCCCCACCGCCCCTCTGCATGGAGTATATGCCCCCTCCCGTCACACTATCCCCCACCTGCCTGCTACATCCCAACATCTCCCATCATTATCACTCTCTGGTACACACGCTCCCCACCGCCCCTCTGCATGGAGTATATGCCCCCTCCCGTCACACTATCCCCCACCTGCCTGCTACATCCCAACATCTCCCATCATTATCACTCTCTGGTACACACACTCCCCACCGCCCCTCTGCATGGAGTATATACCCCCTCCCCTGCACACTATCCCCTCACCTGCCTGCTACAGCCCAACATCTCCCATCATTATCACTCACCGGTACACCCGATCCCCACCGCCCCACTGCATGGAGTATATGCCCCCTCCACTGCACACTATCCCCCCACCTGCCTGCTACAGCCCAACATCTCCCATCATTATCACTCTCTGGAACACACGCTCCCCACCGCCCCTCTGCATGGAGTATATGCCCCATCTATTGCACACTATCCCTCACCTGCCTGCTACAGCCCAACATCTCCCATCATTATCACTCTCTGGTACACACGCTCCCCACCGCCCCTCTGCATGGAGTATATACCCCCTCCCCTGCACACTATCCCCCACCTGCCTGCTACAGCCCAACATCTCCCATCATTATCACTCTCTGGTACACACACTCCCCACCGCCCCTCTGCATGGAGTATATGCACCCTCCCCTGCACACTATCCCCCACCTGCCTGCTACAGCCCAGCATCTCCCATCATTATCACTCTCTGGTACACACGCTCCCCACCGCCCCTCTGCATGGAGTATATGCCCCCTCCACTGCACACTATCCCCCCACCTGCCTGCTACAGCCCAACATCTCCCATCATTATCACTCTCTGGAACACACGCTCCCCACCGCCCCTCTGCATGGAGAATATGCCCCCTCCACTGCACACTATCCCCCCACCTGCCTGTTACAGCCCAACATCTCCCATCATTATCACTCTCTGGTACACACACTCCCCACCGCCCCTCTGCATGGAGTATATGCCCCCTCCCGTCACACTATCCCCCACCTGCCTGTACAGCCCAACATCTCCCATCATTATCACTCTCTGGAACACACGCTCCCCACCGCCCCTCTGCATGGAGTATATGCACCCTCCCCTGCACACTATCCCCCACCTGCCTGCTACAGCCCAACATCTCCCATCATTATCACTCTCTGGTACACACGCTCCCCACCGCCCCTCTGCATGGAGTATATGCCCCCTCTACTGCTCAATATCCCCCACCTGCCTGCTACAGCCCAACATCTCCCATCATTATCACTCTGTGGTACACACACTCCCCACCGCCCCTCTGCATGGAGTATATGCCCCCTCCCCTGCACACTATCCCCCACCTGCCTGCTACAGCCCAACATCTCCCATCATTATCACTCTCTGGTACACACGCTCCCCACCGCCCCTCTGCATGGAGTATATGCCCCCTCTACTGCTCAATATCCCCCACCTGCCTGCTACAGCCCAACATCTCCCATCATTATCACTCTGTGGTACACACACTCCCCACCGCCCCTCTGCATGGAGTATATGCCCCCTCCCCTGCACACTATCCCCCCACCTGCCTGATACAGCCCAACATCTCCCATCATTATCACTCTCTGGTACACACGCTCCCCACCGCCCCTCTGCATGGAGTATATGCCCCCTCCCCTGCACACTATCCCCCCACCTGCCTGATACAGCCTAACATCTCCCATCATTATCACTCTCTGGTACACACGCTCCCCACTGCCCCTCTGCATGGAGTATATGCCCCCTCCCGTCACACTATCCCCCACCTGCCTGCTACATCCCAACATCTCCCATCATTATCACTCTCTGGTACACACACTCCCCACCGCCCCTCTGCATGGAGTATATGCCCCCTCCCCTGCACACTATTCCCTTACCTGCCTGCTACAGCCCAACATCTCCCATCATTATCACTCTCTGGTACACACACTCCCCACCGCCCCTCTGCATGGAGTATATGCCCCCTCCCCTGCACACTATCCCCCCACCTGCCTGATACAGCCCAACTTCTCCCATCATTATCACTCTCTGGTACACACACTCCCCACCGCCCCTCTGCATGGAGTATATGCCCCCTCTACTGCTCAATATCCCCCCACCTGCCTGCTACAGCCCAACATCTCCCATCATTATCACTCTCTGGTACACACGCTCCCCACCGCCCCTCTGCATGGAGTATATGCCCCCTCCCCTGCACACTATCCCTCACCTGCCTACTACAGCCCAACATCTCTCATCATTATCACTCTCTGGTACACACACTCCCCACCGCCCCTCTGCATGGAGTATATGCGCCCTCCCCTGCACACTGTCCCCCACCTGCCTGCTACAGCCCAACATCTCCCATCATTATCACTCTCTGGTACACACACTCCCCACCGCCCCTCTGCATGGAGTATATGCCCCCTCCACTGCACACTATCCCTCACCTGCCTGCTACATCCCAACATCTCCCATCATTATCACTCTCTGGTACACACGCTCCCCACCGCCCCTCTGCATGGAGTATATGCCCCCTCCCCTGCACACTATCCCCCCACATGCCTGCTACAGCCCAACATCTCCCATCATTATCACTCTCTGGAACACAAGCTCCCCACCGCCCCTCTGCATGGAGTATATGCCCCCTCCCCTGCACACTATCCCCCCACCTGCCTGCTACAGCCCAACATCTCCCATCATTATCACTCTCTGGAACACAAGCTCCCCACCGCCCCTCTGCATGGAGTATATGCCCCCTCCCCTGCACACTATCCCTCACCTGCCTGCTACAGCCCAACATCTCCCGTCATTATCACTCTCTGGTACACACACTCCCCACCGCCCCTCTGCATGGAGTATATGCCCCCTCCCCTGCACACTATCCCCCCACCTGCCTGCTACAGCCCAACATCTCCCATCATTATCACTCTCTGGTACACACGCTCCCCACCGCCCCTCTGCATGGAGTATATACCCCCTCCCCTGCACACTATCCCCCCACCTGCCTGCTACAGCCCAACATCTCCCATCATTATCACTCTCTGGTACACACGCTCCCCACCGCCCCTCTGCATGGAGTATATACCCCCTCCACTGCACACTATCCCCCCACCTGCCTGCTACAGCCCAACATCTCCCATCATTATCACTCTCTGGTACACATACTCCCCACCGCCCCTCTGCATGGAGTATATGCCCCCTCCACTGCACACTATCCCTCACCTGCCTGATACAGCCAAACATCTCCCATCATTATCACTCTCTGGTACACACACTCCCTACCGCCCCTCTGCATGGAGTATATGCCCCCTCCCGTCACACTATCCCCCACCTGCCTGCTACAGCCCAACATCTCCCATCATTATCACTCTCTGGTACACACACTCCCCACCGCCCCTCTGCATGGAGTATATGCCCCCTCTACTGCTCAATATCCCCCCACCTGCCTGCTACAGCCCAACATCTCCCATCATTATCACTCTCTGGTACACACGCTCCCCACCGCCCCTCTGCATGGAGTATATGCCCCCTCCCCTGCACACTATCCCTCACCTGCCTACTACAGCCCAACATCTCTCATCATTATCACTCTCTGGTACACACGCTCCCCACCGCCCCTCTGCATGGAGTATATGCCCCCTCCCCTGCACACTATCCCCCCACCTGCCTGCTACAGCCCAACATCTCCCATCATTATCACTCTCTGGTACACACACTCCCCACCGCCCCTATGCATGGAGTATATGCCCCCTCTACTGCTCAATATCCCCCCACCTGCCTGCTACAGCCCAACATCTCCCATCATTATCACTCTCTGGTACACACGCTCCCCACCGCCCCTCTGCATGGAGTATATGCCCCCTCCCCTGCACACTATCCCTCACCTGCCTACTACAGCCCAACATCTCTCATCATTATCACTCTCTGGTACACACACTCCCCACCGCCCCTCTGCATGGAGTATATGCGCCCTCCCCTGCACACTATCCCCCACCTGCCTGCTACAGCCCAACATCTCCCATCATTATCACTCTCTGGTACACACACTCCCACCGCCCCTCTGCATGGAGTATATGCCCCCTCCCCTGCACACTATCCCCCACCTGCCTGCTACAGCCCAACATCTCCCATCATTATCACTCTCTGGAACACACGCTCCCCACCGCCCCTCTGCATGGAGTATATGCCCCCTCCCCTGCACACTATCCCCCACCTGCCTGCTACAGCCCAACATCTCCCATCATTATCACTCTCTGGTACACACGCTCCCCACCGCCCCTCTGCATGGAGTATATGCCCCCTCCCCTGCACACTATCCCTCACCTGCCTGCTACAGCCCAACATCTCCCGTCATTATCACTCTCTGGTACACACACTCCCCACCGCCCCTCTGCATGGAGTATATGCCCCCTCCCCTGCACACTATCCCCCCACCTGCCTGCTACAGCCCAACATCTCCCATCATTATCACTCTCTGGTACACACGCTCCCCACCGCCCCTCTGCATGGAGTATATACCCCCTCCCCTGCACACTATCCCCCCACCTGCCTGCTACAGCCCAACATCTCCCATCATTATCACTCTCTGGTACACACGCTCCCCACCGCCCCTCTGCATGGAGTATATGCCCCCTCTACTGCTCAATATCCCCCCACCTGCCTGCTACAGCCCAACATCTCCCATCATTATCACTCTCTGGTACACACGCTCCCCACCGCCCCTCTGCATGGAGTATATGCCCCCTCCACTGCACACTATCCCCCCACCTGCCTGCTACAGCCCAACATCTCCCATCATTATCACTCTCTGGAACACACGCTCCCCACCGCCCCTCTGCATGGAGTATATGCCCCCTCCCCTGCACACTATCCCCCCACCTGCCTGCTACAGCCCAACATCTACCATCATTATCACTCTCTGGTACACACACTCCCCACCGCCCCTCTGCATGGAGTATATGCCCCCTCCCCTGCACACTATCCCCCACCTGCCTGTACAGCCCAACATCTCCCATCATTATCACTCTCTGATACACACGCTCCACACCGCCCCTCTGCATGGAGTATATGCCCCCTCCCCTGCACACTATTCCCTTACCTGCCTGCTACAGCCCAACATCTCCCATCATTATCACTCTCTGGTACACACACTCCCCACCGCCCCTCTGCATGGAGTATATGCCCCCTCCACTGCACACTATCCCTCACCTGCCTGCTACAGCCCAACATCTCCCATCATTATCACTCTCTGGTACACACACTCCCCACCGCCCCTCTGCATGGAGTATATGCCCCCTCCCGTCACACTATCCCCCACCTGCCTGCTACATCCCAACATCTCCCATCATTATCACTCTCTGGTACACACACTCCCCACCGCCCCTCTGCATGGAGTATATGCCCCCTCCCCTGCACACTATCCCCAACCTGCCTGCCACAGCCCAGCATCTCCCATCATTATCACTCTCTGGTACACACGCTCCCCACCGCCCCTCTGCATGGAGTATATGCCCCCTCCACTGCACACTATCCCCCCACCTGCCTGCTACAGCCCAACATCTCCCATCATTATCACTCTCTGGTACACACGCTCCCCACCGCCCCTCTGCATGGAGTATATGCCCCATCTATTGCACACTATCCCTCACCTGCCTGCTACAGCCCAACATCTCCCATCATTATCACTCTCTGGTACACACGCTCCCCACCGCCCCTCTGCATGGAGTATATACCCCCTCCCCTGCACACTATCCCCCACCTGCCTGCTACAGCCCAACATCTCCCATCATTATCACTCTCTGGTACACACACTCCCCACCGCCCCTCTGCATGGAGTATATACCCCCTCCCCTGCACACTATCCCCCACCTGCCTGCTACAGCCCAACATCTCCCATCATTATCACTCTCTGGTACACACACTCCCCACCGCCCCTCTGCATGGAGTATATGCACCCTCCCCTGCACACTATCCCCCACCTGCCTGCTACAGCCCAGCATCTCCCATCATTATCACTCTCTGGTACACACGCTCCCCACCGCCCCTCTGCATGGAGTATATGCCCCCTCCACTGCACACTATCCCCCCACCTGCCTGCTACAGCCCAACATCTCCCATCATTATCACTCTCTGGAACACACGCTCCCCACCGCCCCTCTGCATGGAGAATATGCCCCCTCCACTGCACACTATCCCCCCACCTGCCTGTTACAGCCCAACATCTCCCATCATTATCACTCTCTGGTACACACACTCCCCACCGCCCCTCTGCATGGAGTATATGCCCCCTCCCCTGCACACTATCCCCCCACCTGCCTGCTACAGCCCAACATCTCCCATCATTATCACTCTCAGGTACACACGCTCCCCACCGCCCCTCTGCATGGAGTATATGCCCCCTCTCCTGCACACTATCCCCCCACCTGCCTGCTACAGCCCAACATCTCCCATCATTATCACTCTCTGGTACACACGCTCCCCACCGCCCCTCTGCATGGAGTATATGCCCCCTCTACTGCTCAATATCCCCCACCTGCCTGCTACAGCCCAACATCTCCCATCATTATCACTCTGTGGTACACACACTCCCCACCGCCCCTCTGCATGGAGTATATGCCCCCTCCCCTGCACACTATCCCCCCACCTGCCTGTACAGCCCAACATCTCCCATCATTATCACTCTCTGGAACACACGCTCCCCACCGCCCCTCTGCATGGAGTATATGCCCCCTCCCGTCACACTATCCCCCACCTGCCTGCTACATCCCAACATCTCCCATCATTATCACTCTCTGGTACACACACTCCCCACCGCCCCTCTGCATGGAGTATATGCCCCCTCCCCTGCACACTATCCCCCACCTGCCTGCCACAGCCCAGCATCTCCCATCATTATCACTCTCTGGTACACACGCTCCCCTCCGCCCCTCTGCATGGAGTATATGCCCCCTCCACTGCACACTATCCCCCCACCTGCCTGCTACAGCCCAACATCTCCCATCATTATCACTCTCTGGTACACACGCTCCCCACCGCCCCTCTGCATGGAGTATATGCCCCATCTATTGCACACTATCCCTCACCTGCCTGCTACAGCCCAACATCTCCCATCATTATCACTCTCTGGTACACACGCTCCCCACCGCCCCTCTGCATGGAGTATATACCCCCTCCCCTGCACACTATCCCCCACCTGCCTGCTACAGCCCAACATCTCCCATCATTATCACTCTCTGGTACACACACTCCCCACCGCCCCTCTGCATGGAGTATATGCACCCTCCCCTGCACACTATCCCCCACCTGCCTGCTACAGCCCAGCATCTCCCATCATTATCACTCTCTGGTACACACGCTCCCCACCGCCCCTCTGCATGGAGTATATGCCCCCTCCACTGCACACTATCCCCCCACCTGCCTGCTACAGCCCAACATCTCCCATCATTATCACTCTCTGGAACACACGCTCCCCACCGCCCCTCTGCATGGAGAATATGCCCCCTCCACTGCACACTATCCCCCCACCTGCCTGTTACAGCCCAACATCTCCCATCATTATCACTCTCTGGTACACACACTCCCCACCGCCCCTCTGCATGGAGTATATGCCCCCTCCCCTGCACACTATCCCCCCACCTGCCTGCTACAGCCCAACATCTCCCATCATTATCACTCTCAGGTACACACGCTCCCCACCGCCCCTCTGCATGGAGTATATGCCCCCTCTCCTGCACACTATCCCCCCACCTGCCTGCTACAGCCCAACATCTCCCATCATTATCACTCTCTGGTACACACGCTCCCCACCGCCCCTCTGCATGGAGTATATGCCCCCTCTACTGCTCAATATCCCCCACCTGCCTGCTACAGCCCAACATCTCCCATCATTATCACTCTGTGGTACACACACTCCCCACCGCCCCTCTGCATGGAGTATATGCCCCCTCCCCTGCACACTATCCCCCCACCTGCCTGATACAGCCCAACATCTCCCATCATTATCACTCTCTGGTACACACACTCCCCACTGCCCCTCTGCATGGAGTATATGCCCCCTCCCCTGCACACTATCCCCCCACCTGCCTGCTACAGCCCAACATCTCCCATCATTATCACTCTCTGGTACACACACTCCCCACCGCCCCTCTGCATGGAGTATATGCCCCATCCCGTCACACTATCCCCCACCTGCCTGCTACAGCCCAACATCTCCCATCATTATCACTCTCTGGTACACACACTCCCCACCTCCCCTCTGCATGGAGTATATGCCCCCTCCCGTCACACTATCCCCCACCTGCCTGTACAGCCCAACATCTCCCATCATTATCACTCTCTGGAACACACGCTCCCCACCGCCCCTCTGCATGGAGTATATGCACCCTCCCCTGCACACTATCCCCCACCTGCCTGCTACAGCCCAACATCTCCCATCATTATCACTCTCTGGTACACACGCTCCCCACCGCCCCTCTGCATGGAGTATATGCCCCCTCTACTGCTCAATATCCCCCCACCTGCCTGCTACAGCTCCGCATCTCCCCGCCATTTATCAGTGAGACACAGCGGCACAGGATCAGGGTGCCAGTAATACTCACTATCCCAGGCAGCTTGGGAATATCTGGGTTGTGCCCGAAGCTGCCGCTGTGGCTCGTGGACACGGTGTGTTGCCTCTTACTGCTGAGTCCCATTGCGTCCATGGACTGACTACGGCTCCTGATGACTCGCTGCAAAGACAGAGAGGACACACTCCCTACTGTAATGTATACGGATATCACAGGTTCATAGATGCAGTACCATCCTCCAGCCATCAGGTGTCACTATTCACTGCTATTACTGAACACATAGAGATTGACACCTGCAGATGGACATCCAATGGTTCTGTTCATAATCCCTCTCACACACTGGGCCATCTCAGGAGACCCTGGTAAATGACCCCTGCCAAGGTGTTTCTCCATCATCCAATCAAATGTCAGACAACAGTAATGTCTCATGTTCTCTAAAATGGTGACATGGAGTCTACTTAGTACAGAGGTGATCACTGATGGATTTAGCAGCAAACTAATGACTCTGTGGCCATAATGTCCCTGAGTGTTCAGGTAAGTTTCCAGTGGTAAAATCTCAGGCCATGCTTGGAGACATCAGCCACTGGTCCCCCTAAACTCAATCTTCCCTCACAGGTGAACTCAGGTTCCCTTAATGCTCGGCAAGTCCTTCCTGATCCCGTTGGGTGATCAACACCTGGTCTCTGAGTGTAACATCACCTAGAGTCATTACCGCTCATCCTGAGGATTATTGCAGCATCTAGAGGACTACAGGAAAATGCTCCTCGTCATAATATCATTGTATCTTACCTTAAAGGATTCAAAGAAGCCCCCTCCCCCACCGCCTCCATTCTCCATCTTGTCATCATCGCCGTAGAGGCCCATCATGGACTGGCTGTTAATATGAAGCTCCTCATACAGAGTCTCTAGTAACGCTGCACGTGTGCGCTCCTGGGGTAGTAATGGAAACGTATTAATAAACAGAAAGAGCTACTGTGTCTAGCAACAGGGACTTCTGGCCCCTACACTAGGACTATGTCATCCTCTAACCCGGGGTGGGAACCATCACCCTCCTCTAACCCGGGGTGGGAACCGTCACCCTCCTCTAACCCGGGGTGGGGACCGTCTCCCTCCTCTAGCCTGAGGTGGGAACCGTTGCCCTCCTCTAACCCGGGGTGGGAACCGTCGCCCTCCTCTAACCCGGGGTGGGGACCGTTGCCCTCCTCTAACCTGGGGTGGGGACCGTCTCCCTCCTCTAGCCCGGGGTGGGGACCGTCTCCCTCCCCAAACCCAGGTGGGAACCGTCGCCCTCCTCTAACCCGGGGTGGGAACCATCTCCTTCCTCTAGCCTGGGGTGGGAACCGTTGCCCTCATCTAACCCGGGGTGGGAACTGTCGCCCTCCTCAAACCCAGGGTGGGAACCGTCGCCCTCATCTAACCCTGGGTGGGAACCGTCGCCCTCATCTAACCCTGGGTGGGAACCGTCGCCCTCCTCAAACCCTGGGTGGGAACCGTCGCCCTCCTCAAACCCAGGGTGGGAACCATCGCCCTCATCTAAACCGGGTGGGAACCGTCGCCCTCCTCAAACCCAGGGTGGGAACCGTCGCCCTCATCTAAACCGGGGTGGTAACCGTCGCCCTCATCAAACCTGGGGTGGAGACTGTCTCCCTCCTCTAGCCCGGGGTGGGTACCATCGCCCTCATCTAATCCGGGTTGGGAACTGTCGCTCTCCTCTAACCTGGGGTGGGAACCGTCTCCCTGCTAAAGCCCGGGGTGGGGACCGTCTCCCTGTTCCAGCCCGGGGTGGGGACCGTCTCCATCATCTAGCCCGGGGTGGGGACCGTCTCCATCATCTAACATCCAGGGGGGGGGTGGGATCCTCACCCTCCTCTAACCCCATGGTGGGGACTCTCATCTTCATCTAAACCTAAGGGGCTGAATACACTAAACTGTGGATTTGGAAGTCACTGAACAAGCGTTTCCTGCAATTAATATTATATCCAATGTAAATGTTAGTACATTGGGGGTAATTCCAAGTTGATCGCAGCAGGAAATTTTTTAGTAGTTGGGCAAAACCATGTGCACTGCAGGGGGGGCAGATGTAACATGTGCAGAGAGAGTTAGATTTGGGTGGGTTATTTTATTTCTGTGCAGGGTAAATACTGGCTGCTTTATTTTTACACAGCAAATTTATTGCAGATTGAACACACCCCACCCAAATCTAACTCTCTCTGCACATGTTATATCTGCCCCCCCTGCAGTGCACATGGTGTTGCCCAACTGCTAAAAAATTTTCCTGCTGCGATCAACTTGGAATTACCCCATAGCTACTTAGCGGTGTGACACCAACCTGGGGGGCGGAGCCTCTTACCTCCAGTTTAGCAAATTTTTCAGCTTTATAACAGGCGTATTCCGCATTGATCAGCTTGGTCAGGAGATAATCATGGAACTCAGGACCCTGCGTCATGGAGAAGACAGAACATGAGGATCTCCAAGTGCATGGGAACTACAACATCCAGCATGCCCTGCCAAAATCTGCAGAACATGCAACCATAAAATAGGGTTATTATCCCCGGTATCACGTGACTGCAGGACATTAACCCTCTACATCCCACAGTGCCTGGCGCACACACGGGGTTATTATCCCCGGCGTCACGTGACTGCAGGACATTAACCCTCTACATCCCACAGTGCCTGGCGCACACGCGGGGTTATTATCCCCGGCATCACGTGACTGCAGGACATTAACCCTCTACATCCCACAGTGCCTGGCGCACACGCGGGGTTATTATCCCCGGCATCACGTGACTGCAGGACATTAACCCTCTACATCCCACAGTGCCTGGCGCACACACGGGTTATTATCCCCGGCATCACCTGACTGCAGGACATTAACCCATTACATCCCACAGTGCCTGGCACACACGGGGTTATTATCCCCGGCATCACGTGACTGCAGGACATTAACCCATTACATCCCACAGTGCCTGGCACACACGGGGTTATTATCCCCGGCATCACGTGACTGCAGGACATTAACCCATTACATCCCACAGTGCCTGGTGCACACACAGGGTTATTATCCCCGGCATCACCTGACTGCAGGACATTAACCCATTACATCCCACAGTGCCTGGCACACACAGGGTTATTATCCCCGGCATCACCTGACTGCAGGACATTAACCCATTACATCCCACAGTGCCTGGCACACACAGGGTTATTATCCCCGGCATCACGTGACTGCAGGACATTAACCCTCTACATCCCACAGTGCCTGGCACACACGGGGTTATTATCCCCGGCGTCACGTGACTGCAGGACATTAACCCATTATATCCCACAGTGCCTGGTGCACACACGGGGTTATTATCCCCGGCATCACGTGACTGCAGGACATTAACCCTCTACATCCCACAGTGCCTGGCACACACGGGGTTATTATCCCCGGCGTCACGTGACTGCAGGACATTAACCCTCTACATCCCACAGTGCCTGGTGCACACACAGGGTTATTATCCCCGGCGTCACGTGACTGCAGGACATTAACCCATTACATCCCACAGTGCCTGGTGCACACACAGGGTTATTATCCCCGGCATCACGTGACTGCAGGACATTAACCCTCTACATCCCACAGTGCCTGGTGCACACAGGGTTATTATCCCCGGCGTCACGTGACTGCAGGACATTAACCCATTACATCCCACAGTGCCTGGCGCACACAGGGTTATTATCCCCGGCATCACGTGACTGCAGGACATTAACCCTCTACATCCCACAGTGCCTGGCACACACGGGGTTATTATCCCCGACATCACGTGACTGCACGACATTAACCCATTACATCCCACAGTGCCTGGTGCACACACGGGGTTATTATCCCCGGCGTCACGTGACTGCAGGACATTAACCCATTACATCCCACAGTGCCTGGCGCACACAGGGTTATTATCCCCGGCATCACGTGACTGCAGGACATTAACCCTCTACATCCCACAGTGCCTGGCGCACACATGGGGTTATTATCCCCGGCATCACGTGACTGCAGGACATTAACCCATTACATCCCACAGTGCCTGGTGCACACACAGGGTTATTATCCCCGGCATCACGTGACTGCAGGACATTAACCCTCTACATCCCACAGTGCCTGGCGCACACACAGGGTTATTATCCCCGGCATCACGTGACTGCAGGACATTAACCCATTATATCCCACAGTGCCTGGCACACACAGGGTTATTATCCCCGGCATCACGTGACTGCAGGACATTAACCCATTACATCCCACAGTGCCTGGCGCACACACGGGGTTATTATCCCCGGCATCACGTGACTGCAGGACATTAACCCTCTACATCCCACAGTGCCTGGTGCACACACGGGGTTATTATCCCCGGCGTCACGTGACTGCAGGACATTAACCCATTACATCCCACAGTGCCTGGCGCACACACGGGGTTATTATCCCCGGCATCACGTGACTGCAGGACATTAACCCATTACATCCCACAGTGCCTGGCGCACACAAGGGGTTATTATCCCCGGCATCACGTGACTGCAGGACATTAACCCATTACTTCCCACAGTGCCTGGTGCACACACAGGGTTATTATCCCCGGCATCACGTGACTGCAGGACATTAACCCATTACATCCCACAGTGCCTGGCGCACACAAGGGGTTATTATCCCCGGCATCACGTGACTGCAGGACATTAACCCATTACATCCCACAGTGCCTGGCGCACACACGGGGTTATTATCCCCGGCATCACGTGACTGCAGGACATTAACCCATTACATCCCACAGTGCCTGGCACACACAGGGTTATTATCCCCGGCGTCACGTGACTGCAGGACATTAACCCATTACATCCCACAGTGCCTGGCACACACGGGGTTATTATCCCCGGCATCACGTGACTGCAGGACATTAACCCATTACATCCCACAGTGCCTGGCGCACACAGGGTTATTATCCCCGGCATCACGTGACTGCAGGACATTAACCCTCTACATCCCACAGTGCCTGGCGCACACAGGGTTATTATCCCCGGCATCACGTGACTGCAGGACATTAACCCTCTACATCCCACAGTGCCTGGTGCACACACAGGGTTATTATCCCCGGCGTCACGTGACTGCAGGACATTAACCCATTACATCCCACAGTGCATGGTGCACACACAGGGTTATTATCCCCGGCATCACGTGACTGCAGGACATTAACCCTCTACATCCCACAGTGCCTGGCGCACACAGGGTTATTATCCCCGGCATCACGTGACTGCAGGACATTAACCCATTACATCCCACAGTGCCTGGCACACACACGGAGTTATTATCCCCGGCGTCACGTGACTGCAGGACATTAACCCATTACATCCCACAGTGCCTGGTGCACACACGGGGTTATTATCCCCGGCATCACGTGACTGCAGGACATTAACCCTCTACATCCCACAGTGCCTGGCGCACACACAGGGTTATTATCCCCGGCATCACGTGACTGCAGGACATTAACCCTCTACATCCCACAGTGCCTGGTGCACACACAGGGTTATTATCCCCGGCATCACGTGACTGCAGGACATTAACCCTCTACATTCCACAGTGCCTGGCGCACACACGGGGTTATTATCCCCGGCATCACGTGACTGCAGGACATTAACCCATTACATCCCACAGTGCCTGGCGCACACACGGGGTTATTATCCCCGGCATCACGTGACTGCAGGACATTAACCCATTACATCCCACAGTGCCTGGCGCACACACAGGGTTATTATCCCCGGCATCACGTGACTGCAGGACATTAACCCTCTACATCCCACAGTGCCTGGCACACACAGGGTTATTATCCCCGGCGTCACGTGACTGCAGGACATTAACCCATTACATCCCACAGTGCCTGGCGCACACACAGGGTTATTATCCCCGGCGTCACGTGACTGCAGGACATTAACCCATTACATCCCACAGTGCCTGGTGCACACACAGGGTTATTATCCCCGGCATCACGTGACTGCAGGACATTAACCCATTACATCCCACAGTGCCTGGTGCACACACGGGGTTATTATCCCCGGCATCACGTGACTGCAGGACATTAACCCTCTACATCCCACAGTGCCTGGTGCACACACGGGGTTATTATCCCCGGCATCACGTGACTGCAGGACATTAACCCATTACATCCCACAGTGCCTGGTGCACACACAGGGTTATTATCCCCGGCATCACGTGACTGCAGGACATTAACCCATTATATCCCACAGTGCCTGGTGCACACACAGGGTTATTATCCCCGGCATCACGTGACTGCAGGACATTAACCCATTACATCCCACAGTGCCTGGTGCACACACAGGGTTATTATCCCCGGCATCACCTGACTGCAGGACATTAACCCATTACATCCCACAGTGCCTGGCGCACACACGGGGTTATTATCCCCGGCATCACCTGACTGCAGGACATTAACCCTCTACATCCCACAGTGCCTGGTGCACACACAGGGTTATTATCCCCGGCATCACGTGACTGCAGGACATTAACCCTCTACATCCCACAGTGCCTGGTGCACACACAGGGTTATTATCCCCGGCATCACGTGACTGCAGGACATTAACCCATTACATCCCACAGTGCCTGGTGCACACAAGGGGTTATTATCCCCGGCATCACGTGACTGCAGGACATTAACCCTCTACATCCCACAGTGCCTGGTGCACACAGGGTTATTATCCCCGGCGTCACGTGACTGCAGGACATTAACCCATTACATCCCACAGTGCCTGGCGCACACACGGGGTTATTATCCCCGGCATCACGTGACTGCAGGACATTAACCCATTACATCCCACAGTGCCTGGTGCACACACGGGGTTATTATCCCCGGCATCACGTGACTGCAGGACATTAACCCATTACATCCCACAGTGCCTGGCGCACACACGGGGTTATTATCCCCGGCATCACGTGACTGCAGGACATTAACCCATTACATCCCACAGTGCCTGGCGCACACACGGGGTTATTATCCCCGGCATCACGTGACTGCAGGACATTAACCCATTACATCCCACAGTGCCTGGTGCACACACAGGGTTATTATCCCCGGCGTCACGTGACTGCAGGACATTAACCCATTACATCCCACAGTGCCTGGCGCACACACAGGGTTATTATCCCCGGCGTCACGTGACTGCAGGACATTAACCCTCTACATCCCACAGTGCCTGGTTCACACACGGGTTATTATCCCCGGCATCACGTGACTGCAGGACATTAACCCATTACATCCCACAGTGCCTGGTGCACACACGGGGTTATTATCCCCGGCATCACGTGACTGCAGGACATTAACCCATTACATCCCACAGTGCCTGGTGCACACACAGGGTTATTATCCCCGGCATCACGTGACTGCAGGACATTAACCCTCTACATCCCACAGTGCCTGGTGCACACACGGGGTTATTATCCCCGGCATCACGTGACTGCAGAACATTAACCCATTACATCCCACAGTGCCTGGTGCACACACAGGGTTATTATCCCCGGCGTCACGTGACTGCAGGACATTAACCCATTATATCCCACAGTGCCTGGTGCACACACGGGGTTATTATCCCCGGCATCACGTGACTGCAGGACATTAACCCATTACATCCCACAGTGCCTGGTGCACACACAGGGTTATTATCCCCGGCATCACGTGACTGCAGGACATTAACCCTCTACATCCCACAGTGCCTGGTGCACACACAGGGTTATTATCCCTGGCATCACGTGACTGCAGGACATTAACCCATTACATCCCACAGTGCCTGGCGCACACACGGGGTTATTATCCCCGGCATCACGTGACTGCAGGACATTAACCCATTACATCCCACAGTGCCTGGTGCACACACAGGGTTATTATCCCCGGCGTCACGTGACTGCAGGACATTAACCCATTACATCCCACAGTGCATGGTGCACACACGGGGTTATTATCCCCGGCATCACCTGACTGCAGGACATTAACCCATTACATCCCACAGTGCCTGGCGCACACACGGGGTTATTATCCCCGGCATCACGTAACTGCAGGACATTAACCCATTACATCCCACAGTGCCTGGTGCACACACAGGGTTATTATCCCCGGCATCACGTGACTGCAGGACATTAACCCATTACATCCCACAGTGCCTGGCGCACACACGTGGTTATTATCCCCGGCATCACGTGACTGCAGGATATTAACCCATTACATCCCACAGTGCCTGGTGCACACAGGGTTATTATCCCCGGCATCACGTGACTGCAGGACATTAACCCATTACATCCCACAGTGCCTGGCGCACACACGGGGTTATTATCCCCGGCATCACGTGACTGCAGGACATTAACCCATTACATCCCACAGTGCCTGGCGCACACACGGAGTTATTATCCCCGGCATCACGTGACTGCAGGACATTAACCCATTACATCCCACAGTGCCTGGCGCACACACAGGGTTATTATCCCCGGCATCACGTGACTGCAGGATATTAACCCTCTACATCCCACAGTGCCTGGTGCACACACAGGGTTATTATCCCCGGTGTCACGTGACTGCAGGACATTAACCCATTACATCCCACAGTGCCTGGCGCACACACAGGGTTATTATCCCCGGCGTCACGTGACTGCAGGACATTAACCCATTTCATCCCACAGTGCCTGGCACACACGGGGTTATTATCCCCGGCATCACGTGTCTGCAGGACATTAACCCATTACATCCCACAGTGCCTGGCACACACGGGGTTATTATCCCCGGCATCACGTGACTGCAGGACATTAACCCATTACATCCCACAGTGCCTGGTGCACACACGGGGTTATTATCCCCGGCGTCACGTGACTGCAGGACATTAACCCATTACATCCCACAGTGCCTGGTGCACACACAGGGTTATTATCCCCGGCATCACGTGACTGCAGGACATTAACCCTCTACATCCCACAGTGCCTGGTGCACACACGGGGTTATTATCCCCGGCATCACGTGACTGCAGGACATTAACCCATTACATCCCACAGTGCCTGGTGCACACACAGGGTTATTATCCCCGGCATCACGTGACTGCAGGACATTAACCCATTATATCCCACAGTGCCTGGTGCACACACAGGGTTATTATCCCCGGCATCACGTGACTGCAGGACATTAACCCATTACATCCCACAGTGCCTGGTGCACACACAGGGTTATTATCCCCGGCATCACCTGACTGCAGGACATTAACCCATTACATCCCACAGTGCCTGGCGCACACACGGGGTTATTATCCCCGGCATCACCTGACTGCAGGACATTAACCCTCTACATCCCACAGTGCCTGGTGCACACACAGGGTTATTATCCCCGGCATCACGTGACTGCAGGACATTAACCCTCTACATCCCACAGTGCCTGGTGCACACAAGGGGTTATTATCCCCGGCATCACGTGACTGCAGGACATTAACCCATTACATCCCACAGTGCCTGGCACACACGGGGTTATTATCCCCGGCGTCACGTGACTGCAGGACATTAACCCATTACATCCCACAGTACCTGGCGCACACAAGGGGTTATTATCCCCGGCATCACGTGACTGCAGGACATTAACCCATTACATCCCACAGTGCCTGGCACACACAGGGTTATTATCCCCGGCGTCACGTGACTGCAGGACATTAACCCATTACATCCCACAGTGCCTGGCGCACACACGGAGTTATTATCCCCGGCATCACGTGACTGCAGGACATTAACCCATTACATCCCACAGTGCCTGGCGCACACACGGAGTTATTATCCCCAGCATCACGTGACTGCAGGACATTAACCCATTACATCCCACAGTGCCTGGTGCACACACAGGGTTATTATCCCCGGCGTCACGTGACTGCAGGACATTAACCCATTATATCCCACAGTGCCTGGCGCACACACAGGGTTATTATCCCCGGCGTCACGTGACTGCAGGACATTAACCCATTACATCCCACAGTGCCTGGTGCACACACGGGGTTATTATCCCCGGCATCACGTGACTGCAGGACATTAACCCATTACATCCCACAGTGCCTGGTGCACACACAGGGTTATTATCCCCGGCATCACGTGACTGCAGGACATTAACCCTCTACATCCCACAGTGCCTGGTGCACACACGGGGTTATTATCCCCGGCATCACGTGACTGCAGAACATTAACCCATTACATCCCACAGTGCCTGGTGCACACACAGGGTTATTATCCCCGGCGTCACGTGACTGCAGGACATTAACCCATTATATCCCACAGTGCCTGGTGCACACACGGGGTTATTATCCCCGGCATCACGTGACTGCAGGACATTAACCCATTACATCCCACAGTGCCTGGTGCACACAAAGGGTTATTATCCCTGGCATCACGTGACTGCAGGACATTAACCCATTACATCCCACAGTGCCTGGCGCACACACGGGGTTATTATCCCCGGCGTCACGTGACTGCAGGACATTAACCCATTACATCCCACTGTGCCTGGTGCACACACAGGGTTATTATCCCCGGCATCACCTGACTGCAGGACATTAACCCATTACATCCCACAGTGCCTGGCGCACACACGGGGTTATTATCCCCGGCATCACGTGACTGCAGGACATTAACCCATTACATCCCACAGTGCCTGGCGCACACACGGGGTTATTATCCCCGGCATCACGTGACTGCAGGACATTAACCCATTACATCCCACAGTGCCTGGCACACACAGGGTTATTATCCCCGGCGTCACGTGACTGCAGGACATTAACCCATTACATCCCACAGTGCCTGGCACACACGGGGTTATTATCCCCGGCATCACGTGACTGCAGGACATTAACCCATTACATCCCACAGTGCCTGGTGCACACACAGGGTTATTATCCCCGGCGTCACGTGACTGCAGGACATTAACCCATTACATCCCACAGTGCCTGGTGCACACACAGGGTTATTATCCCCGGCATCACGTGACTGCAGGACATTAACCCTCTACATCCCACAGTGCCTGGCGCACACACAGGGTTATTATCCCCGGCATCACGTGACTGCAGGACATTAACCCATTACATCCCACAGTGCCTGGCGCACACACGGGGTTATTATCCCCGGCATCACCTGACTGCAGGACATTAACCCATTACATCCCACAGTGCCTGGTGCACACACAGGGTTATTATCCCCGGCATCACCTGACTGCAGGACATTAACCCATTACATCCCACAGTGCCTGGTGCACACACAGGGTTATTATCCCCGGCATCACGTGACTGCAGGACATTAACCCATTACATCCCACAGTGCCTGGTGCACACACAGGGTTATTATCCCCGGCATCACGTGACTGCAGGACATTAACCCATTACATCCCACAGTGCCTGGTGCACACACGGGGTTATTATCCCCGGCATCACGTGACTGCAGAACATTAACCCTCTACATCCCACAGTGCCTGGCACACACGGGGTTATTATCCCCGGCATCACCTGACTGCAGGACATTAACCCATTACATCCCACGGTGCCTGGTGCACACACGGGGTTATTATCCCCGGCATCACGTGACTGCAGGACATTAACCCTCTACATCCCACAGTGCCTGGCACACACGGGGTTATTATCCCCGGCATCACCTGACTGCAGGACATTAACCCATTACATCCCACAGTGCCTGGCGCACACACAGGGTTATTATCCCCGGCATCACGTGACTGCAGAACATTAACCCTCTACATCCCACAGTGCCTGGCGCACACAGGGTTATTATCCCCGGCATCACGTGACTGCAGAACATTAACCCTCTACATCCCACAGTGCCTGGCACACACAGGGTTATTATCCCAGGCATCACGTGACTGCAGTACATTAACCCATTACATCCCACAGTGCCTGGCGCACACAGGGTTATTATCCCAGGCATCACGTGACTGCAGGACATTAACCCATTACATCCCACAGTGCCTGGCACACACGGGGTTATTATCCCCGGCGTCACGTGACTGCAGGACATTAACCCTCTACATCCCACAGTGCCTGGCGCACACACGGGGTTATTATCCCCGGCATCACGTGACTGCAGGACATTAACCCTCTACATCCCACAGTGCCTGGTGCACACACAGGGTTATTATCCCCGGCATCACGTGACTGCAGGACATTAACCCTCTACATCCCACAGTGCCTGGCGCACACATGGGGTTATTATCCCCGGCATCACGTGACTGCAGGACATTAACCCATTACATCCCACAGTGCCTGGCGCACACAAGGGGTTATTATCCCCGGCATCACGTGACTGCAGGACATTAACCCATTACATCCCACAGTGCCTGGCGCACACACACGGGGTTATTATCCCCGGCATCACGTGACTGCAGGACATTAACCCTCTACATCCCACAGTGCCTGGCGCACACAAGGGGTTATTATCCCCGGCATCACGTGACTGCAGGACATTAACCCATTACATCCCACAGTGCCTGGTGCACACACAGGGTTATTATCCCCGGCATCACGTGACTGCAGGACATTAACCCATTACATCCCACAGTGCCTGGTGCACACAAGGGGTTATTATCCCCGGCATCACGTGACTGCAGGACATTAACCCATTACATCCCACAGTGCCTGGTGCACACACAGGGTTATTATCCCCGGCATCACGTGACTGCAGGACATTAACCCATTACATCCCACAGTGCCTGGTGCACACAAGGGGTTATTATCCCCGGCATCACGTGACTGCAGGACATTAACCCATTACATCCCACAGTGCCTGGCACACACAGGGTTATTATCCCCGGCGTCACGTGACTGCAGGACATTAACCCATTACATCCCACAGTGCCTGGCACACACGGGGTTATTATCCCCGGCATCACGTGACTGCAGGACATTAACCCATTACATCCCACAGTGCCTGGTGCACACACAGGGTTATTATCCCTGGCATCACGTGACTGCAGGACATTAACCCTCTACATCCCACAGTGCATGGTGCACACACAGGGTTATTATCCCCGGCATCACGTGACTGCAGGACATTAACCCATTACATCCCACAGTGCCTGGCGCACACACAGGGTTATTATCCCCGGCATCACGTGACTGCAGGACATTAACCCATTACATCCCACAGTGCCTGGCGCACACACAGGGTTATTATCCCCGGCATCACGTGACTGCAGGACATTAACCCATTACATCCCACAGTGCCTGGCACACACAGGGTTATTATCCCCGGCATCACGTGACTGCAGGACATTAACCCATTACATCCCACAGTGCCTGGCGCACACACAGAGTTATTATCCCCGGCATCACGTGACTGCAGAACATTAACCCTCTACATCCCACAGTGCCTGGCACACACGGGGTTATTATCCCCGGCATCACCTGACTGCAGGACATTAACCCATTACATCCCACGGTGCCTGGTGCACACACGGGGTTATTATCCCCGGCATCACGTGACTGCAGGACATTAACCCTCTACATCCCACAGTGCCTGGCACACACGGGGTTATTATCCCCGGCATCACCTGACTGCAGGACATTAACCCATTACATCCCACAGTGCCTGGCGCACACACAGGGTTATTATCCCCGGCATCACGTGACTGCAGAACATTAACCCTCTACATCCCACAGTGCCTGGCGCACACAGGGTTATTATCCCCGGCATCACGTGACTGCAGAACATTAACCCTCTACATCCCACAGTGCCTGGCACACACAGGGTTATTATCCCAGGCATCACGTGACTGCAGTACATTAACCCATTACATCCCACAGTGCCTGGCGCACACAGGGTTATTATCCCAGGCATCACGTGACTGCAGGACATTAACCCATTACATCCCACAGTGCCTGGCACACACGGGGTTATTATCCCCGGCGTCACGTGACTGCAGGACATTAACCCTCTACATCCCACAGTGCCTGGGGCACACACGGGGTTATTATCCCCGGCATCACGTGACTGCAGGACATTAACCCTCTACATCCCACAGTGCCTGGTGCACACACAGGGTTATTATCCCCGGCATCACGTGACTGCAGGACATTAACCCTCTACATCCCACAGTGCCTGGCGCACACATGGGGTTATTATCCCCGGCATCACGTGACTGCAGGACATTAACCCATTACATCCCACAGTGCCTGGCGCACACAAGGGGTTATTATCCCCGGCATCACGTGACTGCAGGACATTAACCCATTACATCCCACAGTGCCTGGCGCACACACACGGGGTTATTATCCCCGGCATCACGTGACTGCAGGACATTAACCCTCTACATCCCACAGTGCCTGGCGCACACAAGGGGTTATTATCCCCGGCATCACGTGACTGCAGGACATTAACCCATTACATCCCACAGTGCCTGGTGCACAGACAGGGTTATTATCCCCGGCATCACGTGACTGCAGGACATTAACCCATTACATCCCACAGTGCCTGGTGCACACAAGGGGTTATTATCCCCGGCATCACGTGACTGCAGGACATTAACCCATTACATCCCACAGTGCCTGGTGCACACACAGGGTTATTATCCCCGGCATCACGTGACTGCAGGACATTAACCCATTAAATCCCACAGTGCCTGGTGCACACAAGGGGTTATTATCCCCGGCATCACGTGACTGCAGGACATTAACCCATTACATCCCACAGTGCCTGGCACACACAGGGTTATTATCCCCGGCGTCACGTGACTGCAGGACATTAACCCATTACATCCCACAGTGCCTGGCACACACGGGGTTATTATCCCCGGCATCACGTGACTGCAGGACATTAACCCATTACATCCCACAGTGCCTGGTGCACACACAGGGTTATTATCCCTGGCATCACGTGACTGCAGGACATTAACCCTCTACATCCCACAGTGCATGGTGCACACACAGGGTTATTATCCCCGGCATCACGTGACTGCAGGACATTAACCCATTACATCCCACAGTGCCTGGCGCACACACAGGGTTATTATCCCCGGCATCACGTGACTGCAGGACATTAACCCATTACATCCCACAGTGCCTGGCGCACACACAGGGTTATTATCCCCGGCATCACGTGACTGCAGGACATTAACCCATTACATCCCACAGTGCCTGGCACACACAGGGTTATTATCCCCGGCATCACGTGACTGCAGGACATTAACCCATTACATCCCACAGTGCCTGGCGCACACACAGAGTTATTATCCCCGGCATCACGTGACTGCAGGACATTAACCCATTACATCCCACAGTGCCTGGCGCACACAAGGGGTTATTATCCCCGGCATCACGTGACCGCAGGACATTAACCCTCTACATCCCACAGTGCCTGGTGCACACACAGGGTTATTATCCCCGGCATCACGTGACTGCAGGACATTAACCCATTACATCCCACAGTGCCTGGCACACACGGGGTTATTATCCCCGGCATCACGTGACTGCAGGACATTAACCCATTACATTCCACAGTGCCTGGCGCACACACGGGGTTATTATCCCCGGCATCACGTGACTGCAGGACATTAACCCATTACATCCCACAGTGCCTGGCACACACAGGGTTATTATCCCCGGCATCACGTGACTGCAGGACATTAACCCATTACATCCCACAGTGCCTGGCGCACACACAGGGTTATTATCCCCGGCATCACGTGACTGCAGGACATTAACCCATTACATCCCACAGTGCCTGGCGCACACAAGGGGTTATTATCCCCGGCATCACGTGACTGCAGGACATTAACCCTCTACATCCCACAGTGCCTGGAGCACACACAGGGTTATTATCCCCGGCATCACGTGACTGCAGGACATTAACCCATTACATCCCACAGTGCCTGGCACACACGGGGTTATTATCCCCGGCATCACGTGACTGCAGGACATTAACCCATTACATTCCACAGTGCCTGGCGCACACACGGGGTTATTATCCCCGGCATCACGTGACTGCAGGACATTAACCCATTACATCCCACAGTGCCTGGCACACACAGGGTTATTATCCCCGGCATCACGTGACTGCAGGACATTAACCCATTACATCCCACAGTGCCTGGCGCACACACAGGGTTATTATCCCCGGCATCACGTGACTGCAGGACATTAACCCATTACATCCCACAGTGCCTGGCGCACACAAGGGGTTATTATCCCCGGCATCACGTGACTGCAGGACATTAACCCTCTACATCCCACAGTGCCTGGTGCACACACAGGGTTATTATCCCCGGCATCACGTGACTGCAGGACATTAACCCATTACATCCCACAGTGCCTGGCACACACGGGGTTATTATCCCCGGCATCACGTGACTGCAGGACATTAACCCATTACATTCCACAGTGCCTGGCGCACACACGGGGTTATTATCCCCGGCATCACGTGACTGCAGGACATTAACCCATTACATCCCACAGTGCCTGGCGCACACACGGGGTTATTATCCCCGGCGTCACGTGACTGCAGGACATTAACCCATTACATTCCACAGTGCCTGGCGCACACACGGGGTTATTATCCCCGGCATCACGTGACTGCAGGACATTAACCCATTACATCCCACAGTGCCTGGCGCACACACGGGGTTATTATCCCCGGCATCACGTGACTGCAGGACATTAACCCATTACATCCCACAGTGCCTGGCGCACACACGGGGTTATTATCCCCGGCATCACGTGACTGCAGGACATTAACCCATTACATCCCACAGTGCCTGGCGCACACACGGGGTTATTATCCCCGGCGTCACGTGACTGCAGGACATTAACCCATTACATCCCACAGTGCCTGGCGCACACACAGGGTTATTATCCCCGGCATCACGTGACTGCAGGACATTAACCCTCTACATCCCACAGTGCCTGGCGCACACACAGGGTTATTATCCCCGGCATCACGTGACTGCAGGACATTAACCCATTACATCCCACAGTGCCTGGCGCACACACAGGGTTATTATCCCCGGCGTCACGTGACTGCAGGACATTAACCCATTACATCCCACAGTGCCTGGTACACACAGGGTTATTATCCCTGGCATCACGTGACTGCAGGACATTAACCCTCTACATCCCACAGTGCCTGGCACACACAGGGTTATTATCCCCGGCGTCACGTGA